>NC_139513.1:224796093-224846093 GCF_947247035.1 Vipera ursinii
CCCAGCTCGTTTTCTACGAAAGCCAGCCGCCCAGGCAAGAACGGCAGAGGCAGCCGAACTCCGCCGAAACCGCCTTGTCGAGGAAGGGGTAATGGAGTCCTTGAAGCTGGGGGCCTACAATCATCAAACCAGCGCCCCTTCATCTGGGTTTGATTCACATAGAGATGTGTGAAAGGCTTCCAGACCGCAGTTTGCACCATGCTGTTCGCGGGAATAGGAAGGCAAACCTGGCATTCTGAAAAAGAAAAGCTAAATAGGAGTGTCCAGAGGGAAGGGCAAACGATGTCGAGAACAGGGGGAGAAATATGTGTTATTATCACTATCGTTATTAAAAGTATGCAGGTGCTCAGGTCTATCAATTCGATTCCAGTGAACCTCCATATTTTAATATATTGGAATGCTGGAAGAGGACTGGGGAGAGGAAGGACTAAAGCAGAACTTCATATCTGGGGCTCCCACTCAGCAGGGAGTTTCCGAAATATAGCAAGACTACCTTGTTGTCCGCCAAAGCTGCTGAATTAATAAACAGTCTGATCCAAAGACAGAGACATCCAGGACCATCACATCCGGAATGCAAAAGCACCCTCCATCCACCCCACCGATTGCAATTTGTTATTGTAAGCCGCCTGAGAATTCTGGCAGGACAGGCGGTTACCATACATTTCGAATGAATGAATAAATAAATAAATAAAGCTCCATTGGACGCGATCAAGAAAATTAAAAACGTTTCCAAATCAGTGAAAAAGCAGAAAAGATTTTTAGAGCAGGCGCCCCCAGCGCGACCTTCAAAAATACCTCGGAGTGAAGTGGCAGGTGGGGCCTGAAATTAAGACCAGTGGGATCGATCCAACTGTTCCTGGCTCACTAAAAACAGTGGGGCACAAAGCGAACAAAGATCAAGTAGAAGTGACGTCTGTCTTTCGGCTAATACTTTACTGACCCGATCGTAAAAAAAAACACCTGTGCCTTCGAAATGCTTGAGAACGAAGAAAAATAGCAATTCTGACTCCTCTTTAAAAGAAGGCAAAAGCCGCCTCTTTCTCCTTCCTCTTATCACTGAATTGATTTGAAATCTGTTTTCGCCCCAAGTCTTGCACTGCAGCTCAGGTCAAACATTTCTCTTTCTATCCCCTCCTCCTCAAAAAGCAGGGCAAAAGTAGGGAAAATCCGAAGTAGTAAAGATGTAGTATAGACCCAACTGTATTTAATGGGACTTTAAATGGACCGCTCCTCCGAGTTTGAGAGCAAAACATTGGAATCCGAGGATGTCCGAATGGTTTGAATGAAAGAGATCAATGGGAACTTGGGAAGAAAACCCGGTGGGATCTCCTAAAGAAACCGCTTCGGAAGAAAAGCGTGTTAAATACTAGGTGGGCCGGGAACCTCAGTGTTAGAAGCTGCTGCCGAACACTTAAAAGGATCTGGTTTATTTTATTTTTTATTGGTTTGAAATCTCAGTTCGGGGGAACATCGAATCAGGAAAAATATCTTTTTAAAAAATGGATCATTGGTTCTCCTGATAAAACCTGAAGGCGAAGCGAACGCAGGTAAGGCTTTTTTTTTCCCCCAGCAGCAACTTCCTATTCAATTCGGGAAGAGGGAGAGAAAGAAAGAAAAAAAAGACTCCAAACATCCAGCAGGAGCTCGGATCATTCCCGGGGAGAGGCGAAGGGATCAGAAGCCCCCCCAGCCTCACCCGCTCGCTCTCGAGGAGCCCTTACATTTCAAGGAAAAGGATTTTGCTCGCCGCAAAATCAATTTTCCTCCTCCTCCTCCGCCGCCGCCGCCCCCCCAGCAGAGCTGGCACAATGGGGTGAAAGGACGAAACCCAGCTGCAGGAGAAACAGCCCTGGAAATCTGGAGAAAATGAATAGAATTAATAAAGGTCACTGATCACTAGCCATTCATAAATATTTGGTGACACATTTCTGGTTCAGGTTCTACCTCTCCGCCCCCTTTTCGTGAGGGGGCGGGGCAGAGACGGGAGGGGGGGGGGCTCCCGAAGCCGCAAGGCGGTTGGCATTCGGCTGCGGGAAGCAAAGGCAGGCGGTCCGTTTCCCGAACCGCCGAGACGCGATCGCAGATCCTTTCCTTAAGCCGGGTGGCGTCGCGATGGCCGAAAGAGGGCAATGCAAAAATCTCTAGGGCGGCCCACCCTCCATCTCGCGGCGGGGGGGGGGGGGGCTGTCTTTTGAATAGACGGGCCAAAGACTTGACAAGGCCTCGATTCTGGAGAAGCGCCCGGGGTATTTATTTTATTTATTTATTTTAATTCCATTTATATCCCGCCCTTCTCCGAAGACTCAGGGCGGCTTACAAGCTTAGCAGTAGCCTTCATTCTATGTGTATATGCCTGCTTGTTAGGGCTTTCACACACACACCCAAGCGGCATTATTACAAAGTCAGCTTAATTGCCCCCAACAATCTGGGTCCTCATTTTACCTACCTCGGAAGGATGGAAGGCTGAGTCAACCTTGAGCCTGGTGGGACTCGAACCTGCACTAACTGCAGGCAGCTGGTGTTAATTAAGTAACTTAAGTACCCTTAAGTATCCTTAAGGGTAGAAGGCAAGAAGCGATTTTAAGGTCTTCCCTTCGCCAGAACTCTCAACGGCAGCCAATAGGATTTGGGGGGGGGGGGCGCGCTCGGATTTTCAGCCAGCCGGGGAGAAGCGGGCTGAGGTTCGCCTAAGGCAGGGGTAGGCAACCTCGGCTCTTTTATGACTCATGGACTTCAACTCCCAGAATTCCTGAGTCAGCATAGCTGACTCAGGAATTCTGGGAGTTGAAGTCCATGAGTCATAAAAGAGCCGAGGTTGCCTACCCCTGGCCTAAGGGTTTTGCCTCTTCGAGCCGAGCTTTCCCAAAGCCGGAGGAGAGCCGCGAGCTCCTCTCCTCTGGCCTACTTCCGAAGGGAACCTGGCCCAAAATCTGACTCCCACTTTTCCGCTGTTAAAAAAACAGTAAGATCCGAGAATCCGCTCGGGGGAGGATTAGTTTTAGGAACCGGAAGAGACGTAGGGCCAAATCCTGAGAGGGGGGGGGGCCTTTGGCGTGGACACCGAGTTTGGGGGCCCGCGGGCGCAGGCGCGCGGGCTGCCAAAGTTGGACGGCTTCGCGCCTTTTCGCTTTCCACAGGCTCCATTTCGGTCCCTCCAGGGGTCTTCAAACTTGGCCCTTTTATGACTTGTGGACTTCAAGTCCCAGAATTCCTCAGCCAGGCACACTGGCTGAGGAATTCTGGGAGTTGAAGTCCACAAGTCATAAAAGGGCCAAGTTTGAAGACCCCTGCTCCAGGCCTATAAAACAGCTACGCACCCACACACGCCGCGCTGCTTTCCTACGGCGGCTGCCCGGCGAAGGAGACCCTCTTTGAGGCCTGGTCGCTCACCCTCAGCCCTTTGACCGGAAACGGGAGCGCGACTCCAGAGGTCTCCAGAGACCCCGCCGCGGTCATTTCCAGACGCTTAACAAGAGGGCAGGGCTGGGAAACACCGGCCGGCCTGGTAGCGTGGGGAGCCGTCCGGTTGGGCGCTTTACTTGGCGGTCCCAGAGCTCCGGCGGTGGGGAAGGAAGGAAGGTCCCTTATTTCCAGCGTGGCACGGTTAGTTGCCCTAATCCAGCCGCTTGGAGGCCGCCGCCCTGCAGCCTCACCGGGGTGCAAAGGTCCCTCCCGGCGTTGGAAGTTTTGTGGCGAGCTGCGCCGGACGGCACAGGCGCCTGCTCGGCTCCCGGAGGCGCTTCTCCGAGAAGGGCGAGGAAGGGGTGGTTCAGCGGAGCTCCCTCAGCGAAGAAGCGGGCCCGGCTCGCCTGCCCTTTCCAGCGCGGAGAAGCCCTGAATATTAAGGCTCAGGTTCCTCCAGACGTCTCGACAAGTTCTGTATATTTTCAGAAATCGTGGCCATACGGACTGAGAATGAGGCCGTTGGGTACAGGGAGACTTTAATCTGTCGTTAGGAAGGGACGCCGCCCCTGCATTATAATGCTGTACATTCGGAATAAAAATTAGCAACGCTTTGGCAGTGTGTTTTGTGTGTGTGTATTTGCAGCTTCTTCGCGAGAATGTCATTTCCTTGCACTGGAAACCGTCCACGCTTTCAGTGAATCACTTGGAAGAATTTTCGTTTGGCCTATTGTTAAGTAAACGCCGTTAGAATTAGATCTTAATTCTGAAATTAGGAACGCGAAGTTAAGTGAAAGCAGCAAGATTTAACTCAGCTAAGGAATGGAGCTGAGGAAAGCCCTCTTAATAGATTTCTTTTATTTGCAGGGATTATTATTTTTTTGCTTGCTAGTTAAAAAGAGGAAAGCCTGCTTAAATTGGCTCAAATTTCACTTCGCTAAACATGTCTTTACGTAAAGTACATTTTTGGACCTAGTTCCAAGGACAAATTGTTACCTGTTTTTTTTCCCCAATAGTTCGTTCTCACACTGTTGTAAAGGATTGTGCTTTTTAGCCATTCTGTATGCTCTTAAAATGTATCTTAGATACTCTTAAAAAGCACCTGCTTTTTATTTTACTAGAGCCTCTTGCCAAAATTTGTGCCCATTAATGGAGTAAATAGGCAATGATTAATTAATATGATTGGGCTCATAGCTGTACAAGTGAGTTAGTTTCAGCTGGATAAGATCACTGTGTCACAAGTACATGAATGAATAAACAAAAATATAAGGCACTCCTAATAAATACACCCGCTATAAGCATAGAACCTATACATTCTTACATTAAATTACTATTTATTAGATAACCCTAATTTCTTCGGGCATTTGTAAATAGGCTACACTTTGCATATGACCAAAAACAATCTTAATCCTGCTTTCATGTATGCAGTGGTGTAAAAAATGGGATTCAAGTTGTAAATTGTTAATGAAATATTGTGTGTCCACCAAAATATTCCAATAAAAAGGATGTACATGGGAATAATGAACTGCAAAGAGATTTGAAATCTGGCTACTTTTGGTTTTTAAGGTTCTGCTGTCCTTTTGAAACTAGCAAAATGCAAAACAAAACCAAGCACTCCTTGGGTTAGGGTTGCTTGTGCTATTGTCAACATTTGTTGTGTGTATACACACACACACACACACACACACACACAATAGGACTCAAAATTGTCAGTTTTATGTCTCTGGCTCTGCTCTCTTAACCCTCAATTATGGATATTAATTAGAAACAAAAAATCACTTGATTGAATTGTCTATATACTACCAATTCTGCATGATGCTGACACCATGATGTAGGTTAAGTTAGTACACATTTAATTAACATTGCAAATCTCACTCCTAAGGTAATATGCCTTTTCAATCAGCCCTTTAAAAAAGGTTGAAGGGGAAACAATTATTTAAGCACAAGAAATGCTGATATAAGCTTCAGGAATTTTCTCAAAGGGCCAATGCAAGTGTGTTAGGTATGACATGCAAATATAGAAATTTACATTTCAGTCCTATAAAAATGTAAATGGAGATTTTTCTCATTGGCTTCAGGGAGGGTAAATTGTACCTAGGATTGCCCTGATAAAGGCTGTAAACAGATCTGTTTTTAAGTATTCAAGTTATGTTGTGAATCTGAGTTGGAATCTCTTATTTTTTGTTACACCTTGTTTCTTCTAATTATATGTTCCTTTAATTTTCCATTTTATTCTGCAGCTTTCTAATGTCATAGCAAAATAGGTAGCTCTCTATTTATAAACTTCTCTGGGTAACCCTTGGAGTTTAGCAGATATTAGCTTCTCTTCTGGAATTGGGCAATAATCTTTCCACCGTTTGTTAAAGATTTTAAAGATGATTTTGTTAGAAACACTCACACATGGTGATAATAGTAAAAGTAGAACTCTCAAATTCATATATGAAAATGATCTAAGAGACACGTGAGGACACAATATTAAAAAGGTAAATGGAAATTGCATCTGCTGTATGCAATTCCAGCTTTTCCCTTTGAGTGTATAAAAATACATGTTATTGTGGAGGTGCTTTTGATACATCCATGAAAATAATTTGCTTTTTTGGCTCATCGTGTCAGTATTTATATCCATAGACTGAGATAAATTGAAGTAATGGTAATTGCCAATTCTTTTTGAAGTAGATTTTTTTCAGTAGATTACATCCCACCCTCCACCCCCACCTCCCAAAGGCAGAAAGATAAATCTGAATTTCTCATATTAAAAGGACCAAAGTACTGGGAATTCCTATTCCCTACTTTCACTTTTTTTTGTCCTTCAAGAATATTTCCTGATTGTTACATGTGGCCACTGATGTTTTGGAAAGCGAGCAGTAGCTTGATCTCCAAAGGGAAGTTTCATTTAATTATTTCCATATATCTAGACTGTACTTGGGAAGCTATTATGATCTATAAAGATGGGCAACTTTAGCTAAATGAATTAAGAATGAAATATTTAACACTTCAATGTATTAATTGTTTGATAAGACTGGACAGAATTTCATGATACACATGCAGCTTGGAATATATATATAAATCCAGGTGTTTTGTTTATGTAAATTACTCTGAATCTTTTAATTGATCCAAATATTTATTTATTTGTGTGTGTGTGTGTGTGTGTGGACTTATTTCTGATTTTTAAACTAACACAGTCCTCCTGTGCAATATATAATTTGGAGGAAAGAGTGGAAGGATTCCATGTGAGCTTTATTTGCTGGTAAGTTTGTGCTATTTTTTTCTAATAATTCAAATCTAATTTGTTTTCTAATAGCCAAGTGGCCTTAAGATTACTTTACAGCCGGGCAACTTTTGGTAGTGTATTAAAAGAGCAGATCTGAAAGTGAAACCTGATACAATATGTTACCTGACTCTTGTGTAGTGCCAGGGAGATGAGGATGCTTTTAAATTCATCTGACCCTTGTCAAGGTTGGACTGGCACAATGGCATTCTATCATACAGCAAACATCCACCTCTCCCCCATTGTTGCATGATGCTCTCCTTGGATGATGTCTCTCCATCATCCAAGAGACAACTGAGCTCCGGAGGGAATTTGTGAGCTTCACTAAGAAATCCCAGCTCCATATTTCAACAATTTAGAAGGAAAGCAAACAGGGAGGCATCGCCTTGGCTGCAGTTGGCTGTTAGCTGCCCAAGCTCAGCTGCCTGGTCCTTAAGATTCTTTCCTTGCCCTCTGCTCCAACTATGTGTCTGTCACAATGGCAACAGCAGCAGGCTGCAGCAGAAGGCACCCAACTGCAGTCTCAGGCTGACAAGTGTGATAAAATGATCTTCCTTAACTAAACTCGTAAAGCACCGGGCAATAAAACTCAATCTTCTGTAAAATCCAATTAAGTCATTATCTGACTGATTGTATCTTTAATTGAAAACAGAAGTGACAGTAAATTTCTGTGATATATCAGGATCAATCGATACCACTATACAATTCAGCCCCAAGAAGTGATTTATAATGTCAAAGCCATATAGGTAACTCCACATTATTCTCTCTAAAACCACTGGTGGATGAAATTAAGAGTAAGTGCATTTAATAAAAAACAAGATGGTCAGGTTATTGATTACAACAGATGGGGGCGAAATCAAAGAGATGTTTTCAAAGCACAGAGTGAAGAAAATACAAGTAATTTCTTTTTTTCCTGTTTAATACAGCTTACCAACTATGTGCACACAAGAAAATTTGGTCATCAATAACATTTTTATTTCAGTACTACTGCAACTATAGAGAACAATGAATTCTTTTAAAGAGCAGGTTTATTTCTGGTTGGCTTCTGTAACTAAGAGAAAGTACATGCTAAGGTATTTTTAACAGAATATTGAAGAAAAATCTATAATAACTTTAAAAGGCCATTTTTACTTGGAGCTAACATTGTAGCCAATAGGTTAACTTGTACAAACTTTTTTTTTACATTTTACGCTAGCAATAGAGGCTATATCTGGTCATTAAACAGAACTAAGAAAAATCCATCACAGACCTTTCATTAATTAAAAATTCCATTCTTGGTTAAACTTTTATCTATTTTTATATATCATGAAAAGAGGAAAAAAGATCCCTGGACCTGTAAAACATAGAATCTTACATTTCAGTCTTAACTCCTACAGTACAACTTAAAAAAGGAAGAGCAATTCTGTTTCACAATAGGAATCTATCTATTTCTCATCTATTCATATTTGAAATATCTTGCTTTTGAACACCATTAAGGAATCAAACCCTTTTGTGCTAGATACATTGATTATGAGCAAATCTTAAGTATCTTTTGTGTACGCTGAACTTTGATTTCATTTTATCTACAAAATAATCTACAAAATAATCTTTAATTTTATTTCTATACTGTTTATTAGCCAAATGGAGGCTTTAAAAAAAATTAGAGAATACCAATAAGTCTCTTTCAATATACTTAAGGGTAATGCTCTTGCAGCCCTTTACACTATACTATTCTCCTTCTTACCTAAGACTGAAAATCGCAAAGTGCAGAACAAATATAAAGAGAATAAGTGAACATTTTATCAACAGTTATTTCAGAAATCTGTCATCACAAAACAGGCAAACCCAAATTAACACGAAGGCACTTCTTTAAGGAAATCCACAGCAGGACTTTCCCCCCCCCCCATCCATGCTTATTCGCCATCTTCCATAACAGAATGAACTGGAAAGGTGCCGGAGTCAGAGGCAGACTCGCACTCCAGCACAGCCTTGGTACTTTCATTGCTGATGGGAGAACTGCTGGAAAGGGAAACCAAGCCAGAATCTTGACTGCTGGGTGGTGAAAATACTGAAGAAGCAAAGGGATAAAGGGGGAGGAGGAGAAAGAAAAGAGGGAATGCCAAGTTAAATGATATGGAATAACAATAATATTGTACAGCCAAGTTGCCTTACATGCACCCATGGACACATCATGTTCTGTACCAGCCTGCTACCGGCCCTGCAGAAAAGGCAGGGACAACCCCTTTTACAAGAAGGCAAGAGGCTGGAATTAAGCCTGCCAAATTTATTAATACAAAAACAAACGGAACAAGACACGAACCAAGAAACAGGAGCTTTTCAAGCGGTTGCCTTCAGCAAACCAGCCCTCCCACGCATTCCCCTTTTATACAGTTCAGGGCGTGGCTTCTCTCTGCCTCCTTCTGAGGTGCCCCATTGCCTTCCTCTGTTTACTCCTGATTGACTGCCTCCTGCGTCGGCCGTCCTTGAACAGGGCCAGCTGTGGGTCATCTTCATCCATGCTGTCAGGCTCACACAGCTGGGTCTCCGTCGTGACCAGGTGGGAGGGGCCTGGCTGAGGGCTCTCATCAGCAAGATCTTCAACCCCCTCAGCAAGCTCTTCAACACCCCCCTCCTCCTCTGAGTCGTCCGACCCAACTGCCGAACCCACAGGCTGACCCTGAATCACAACACATCAATACAGGTAATCCCCAACTTACAACAGTTCATTTAGTGACCATTTGAAGTTACATCACCACTGAAAAAACTGACTTATGACCACTTTTCACACTGACAACCATTGCAGCATCCCCATGGCCTCATGATCAAAATTCAGACGCTTGGCAACTGGTTTATATTTATGACGGTTGCCATGTCCCGGGGTCACATGATCACCTTTTGAGTCCTTCTGTCAAGCAAAGTCTATGGAGAAGCCAGATCTGCTTAACAGCCATGCTACTAAGTAAACAACTGCAGTGACAAGCACAGTCATAAAAAGGAGCAAAACTCGCTTAATAAATGTTTCACTTAGCAACAAAAATTTTGGGCTCAACTGTGGTCGTTAAGTCAAGGACTACCCGCACACAATGAAGGACCAGAACTTGTACTTATGCACAGTCCTAGGCATGCACAAGATATTATTACTGAAAGAGAAGAATCACAAAGCTGGCTCGTGACCTCTCGCCTAGACTATTGTAATGCTCTCTACATGGGGCTTCCCTTGAAGACCACTCGGAGGCTCCAACTGGTACAGAATGCAGCCGCGAGAGTTGTCTTGGGAGTTTCCCGGTACTCCCATGTTACACCTTTGCTCCGCGAGCTGCATTGGTTACCAGTTGTCTTCCGGGTGAGGTTCAAGGTCTTGGTTATGATCTTTAAGTCCTTACATGGCATGGGTCCGGGATACCTCGAGGACCACCTGCTGCCGGCGTCAACTCCCCTCCGCCCTGTGCGTGCCCACAGAGAGGGCCTCCTCAGGGTGCCTCCAGTCAGGGAATGTCGACTGGTGGCCCCCAGGGGGAGGGCCTTCTCTGTGGGTGCCCCGGCACTATGGAACCAACTGCCGGTTGAGCTCCGGATGGCATCGGACCTCCGATCCTTCCGTCGCGGGTTGAAGACCCACTTGTTCGAGTTAGCTGGTCTGGCCTGAAGGGGAATATGGGTTTTTAAATTGGTTTTATTATTTTACTATTGCTGTATTTTTAATTGGGCATGGTTTAATTTTCTTTTAATTTTTGTATACCTATTTATATATGCCCTGTGAACCGCCCTGAGTCCCTAGGGAGAAGGGCGGTATAGAAATCCAATAAATGAAATGAAATGAAATGAATGTTAGTTACAAAAGACTCAGGGTATCAGACCCGCCTTTTTCTAGGGATACCCAGATTCATTTATCTCACCCATTTTCCCAGGGAAGGGTGGAGAGGGAGAAGATGTTGCCCATGGTGAGTCACACAATTGACTTGAATCATGGGCTAGCCATTCATGGTACTAGATCAGGGTTGTCAAACTTGCAACATCACGCGACGTATCACGACTTTTTTTTACATTGCGGGCAATAGGGTGGGCACGGTTTCGGCATGATGCATCCAGCCTGCAGGCCGGCAGTTTGACACCCCTGTACTAGATAGTTTGCATCTCAGAGAAACATACAGGCATAAATAGCCAACTATTTCTATCCTTTATAAACCCTCTGCAAGTCCATGCAAAAACCGGACAGCATCTCCCCCTCTCTGTAAGATTCTCACAATTTTAAGAGCTGGATGATAGGGGAAATTCAGAAATTTGGAAAAAAAAACTTTTGCCACCAGAATGAGATTGAGAAAAGGCACACATTGAAACTCTTTGCTTAGTTTGCATCTCAGAGAAACATACAGGCATAAATAGCCAACTATTTCTATCCTTTATAAACCCTCTGCAAGTCCACGCAAAAACCGGACAGCATCTCCCCCTCTCTGTAAGATTCTCAAATTTTAAGAGCTGGATGATAGGGGAAATTCAGAAATTTGGAAAAAAAAACTTTTGCTACCAGAATGAGATTGAGAAAAGGCACACATTGAAACTCTTTGCTTATCATACAAACTAACAATCTGTGGGAATTTCTGTGTATTAACTAACCTCTTCTAACTTCCGTAAAACAACTGAATGATGAATCGATTGTATTTTATGCAGAGTAAAACATCGACTGCTCCCTGAAATTCTGGTAATACCTGAATTACATTTATATAGATAATGGGAGTATTTTATTAAAAATCAAGAGGAATTCTTATCTGCTTAAGGATTGGAAGAATAGGAGTGTTATTTATTCATATTTTAAAATAATATCAACCTTTAACATTTTAAGAAGTGGAATGTAGAAAAAGCACGATAAAACCAAAAATACAGACATAAAACAACTGCATTAAAAAACAGCAGTAGCATCAGTAAACTGTGCCTGTAACAAGACACATTGACCTAAAAATGACACAGGCATCATGACACAAATGATACAATTATCTGATGTTATAAAGTCTTGCACAGGTACCAAATTGATATTGTTTGTCATGGCCCACAGCACAGGACCGTCTTCGCCTCCAGGCAGATGTCAGTGACAGTACAACTTAAGCAATACATTTCAGAAACATTAACATCAATGTTGAGACTAGAAGCTTGGGCCAATTAGAAGGCAGACCAATATTCCAGGATTATCTATTTTGCATTCAACTTAAGAAAAAGCCATCTACGTTATCACCAACCTACTAGTTTTTGATGGTGGAAGCACTCCAGAGAAGGGAATTCGCATCAAAGATGTTCATAAAAAAGGTATGAAAACATACAGACAGTTCTTGACTTACAACCACAACTGACATTAGAATTTCTGTTGTTAAGCAAGGCAGTTAAGCAAATCACACCCAGTTTCATGATCTTTAAGTTAATAACACCAATTGCTAAGCGAATCTGGCTTCCCCCATTGACTTTGCTGGTCCGAGGCCAACTGGGAAGGTGGCAAATGGCAATCACATGATCCTGGGGCAGTGCAACTGTGACAAATACATACCAATTTGATCACATGACCTTGGGGACACTGCAACAGTTTTAAAAGCAAGTACTGGTTGTAATCCACTTTTTCCAGTGCCACTGTAACTTTGAACAGTTGCTAAACAAATGGTTGTTAAGTTGAGGACCACCTGTAATCTTCCCTCAATCAAGCTTAATTTTAAACGTTCTGATGACTATATGGACACATCTGTATTTTCTTGGAAACAATGCAGAAGTCAGCTGGGAGGAATGCATTTTCAATTTCCCAACAGAGCCCATATTTCCCAATGGTCTTGTATCATCCACATTTAACCAGTTTGACAAGGGGCTGCCTCTTGGCTGAGCACAAAAAAAAATACTAATTTGTTATGGTCTTATTAAAAGGTATGAGGAGCTCACCTTGACAAAAGGTAGCAATGCCTGTTCTTATGCGGCAGGAGTCAACTTGACTTCAATTCCATTAGAACTGACACTGCTACATATTTTTGAAAGGACTCCAATAATAGGCACAGCACAAAGAAAACTCAAGCAATAAACTCAGCAGCTGAATTCCTAGTTGCTCTTAAAGGCACAGAAAAAGGTGGTGACTCAAATGGGAATCAGAGATAAGTTCCTTTGTTCATATGCATTATGCTAATATGTACTCTTTATGCAGCTGAGGAAACAACCACCCGCACGCATGCGCGCGCGCGCACACACACACACACACACACACACACACACACACAAAATCCAGTCTGGACTACTCAATACAGGGAGAAGCCATGCTTATTCCATGGACATATGGCCCTCAATTTTACAGAAGTGTGAGAAACAGCATTAGCTATTATAACAAGATTGAAACTGGAGGTATATTTGGCACATTGTTGTGGAGGGCCGCTACTATTCAACTACTCCCAGAAGTCCTAAATTCTAGTTGCCAGGGCAACTGTCTCTCCCCTAGCTAAGTGATTACCTCTTTCTTGGAAGCCCAACGGGTTATTAATACTGTGCTGAGTTTGTCTTTTAGTTTCTCAGGAGTTTCCCTCCCATGCAAGGAACATTCTGTTTTTCCATCTTATTTTCGAGGTGCTTGGCAAAGGCTGCAATTACTGATGTTACTTTCTCTTATCTTTCCCACCACACTTCCTTGTCTGAAAAAGCCCAGAAGGAGTTCTCTTTTGGTATCTTCCCTTGAAATTTAGCTAAGTGTGGATGCCAGAAAGGCTACCAGTTTCTGGACAGATGACTGCACCGTTAAAGGCAAGAGACACCCATGCCTTGGCTGCCTTATATTCTACTCAATTTAGAGATTCACTAAAGTGCTCTTCTTTAAAAAGCAGCCGGAAAATTAAGTTATTTTGCATCAAACTGAGAATTGTCAAAAAACCCCCACAAATCTCTCTTTTCCTGCTTAGCATTTTCTTTGTGGGAGGGATATGCCCTTAGGCCAGTGTTGATTCCTAGCTAATGGAGAAGTCCCCGTAGTTTTCTTGGCAACACTTTTGGAAGTGGTCTGCTATTGTCTTGTTCCTGAGAGAAAGTTGTTATTTTATTATTTAGCATATGAGGAGAACACGATAGAAGAGAAGCAAACATAAATACAGAGTCCACACAATTGTAAGTAAAGCTGCTATGGCAGTATGGCAGTGGCCTCATAGCTTGATGTCCAAGTCAGCCATTCAGGCAGTCACCTCTGACATTGCTTCACGCGGATCTTCTAGGGACCAGAGAAGGCATGTTCATGGGCGATCTTCCACAATTTGTTTAATAGTTTGCATATCAGCACCACAATAGCAACAAGGGGAATCTTTCCATCCACACTGATACAGGGCAGAGGCACTTCTTCCAGTATCACACCTAATTCTGTTCCAATTTCAACCAGATAAAGCAAGACCGGTCAAAACCAGGTGGCTTGGTAGAGGGATCAGTAATGGTCAGGCCACAAGAAGGTACCTTGGACCATTCCTTTCTCCATGCATTCTGGGGCTTAAACTGGGTAGAGGTTAAGTGAGTAACTGTTTTCCAAGCTGGCCTTCAATCTTGTGATGGGGCTGTGAGAAAGTGATTGAGTGGGATATAACACTTGCAAATGAATAAATGAGTAAAATAGATTCCTAATCCAAGAGGTTGCCCACCTCTGGCCAAAGGAAGGTGTCCTGATTTCAGTGGAACCATACAGAAGCAATGGAATAAACGTAGGAAGTGGCATATACAGCAAGATCCAGGGCCCAAATCACTAAAGAGCTGATGTTACACCAAAGGAAATGCCTAGGTTCCAGAACAATAAACAGCAAAAGATCAAAACAAACTTTTAAACAGTTAAAAAGCTAATATAGTGGAAGAAATATTTGCAACATTTCAATCTCTGCTCGATACAAAACAGAAAATGAAAGGGTCTCTGACCTCGCTCACCTTTGATGAGTCAAGATTCACCCACAGCACTCCTTTCCCGCCTACCCTGGATGTAATTAAGGAGAAGCTGCAGTGGTAATTTCTCTCCTCATTAACTTCCTGATTGGTTTGAGCCTCAGATTTCCACCAGGCCTCCCGTTTGTCATCAAATCCAAATGGCCAATCGTTAAGACTAATGTTTGTGTAACTTAAGTGCCAACATCTGCCATGGCTTCTTGTACAACAATAATAGTGAAAGGGTAACATTGATGCTCCTGTGTTAATTCAGCCTATATTCATCAATGGGGAAATCTATGATATAATTAGCAAAATGCTTTGGTAGACAAGTGTGGTAGAGTCATTTGCGGAAGAAAATGTGTTGCAGTCATTCTGTTTTGAATGGTTATAATTTAGTGGGGAACAATATCCAATGAATTTCTTTCAAGTAGACTAGAGAGTCATTCTCCTTTCCTTGACTTCATTGATTTAAACTTACTACTTTTACTGCTTTCAAGAGAGAAAAATGTACCAATGAAATCTTTTACAAGCAAGCAAAGTTATTAAATAATTGGCCATATGTTTATGATTCTAATTTTTGCAGAGTCATTTTGAAGTAATAATTAAGGTACCAGGCTAAAAACTGAACAGAGTGAGAGTTTTAGTCCTGCTTTAGGTAGAAAGTCAGCCAGGTGATCTTGGGCCAGTCTCTTTCTCTCAGCCCTAGGAAAGAGGCAATGGTAAACCACTTTTGAAATCTTGTCAAGAAAACTGCAGGGACTAGTTCAGGCAGTTGTCAGGAGTTGAAAACTGATTTGAACCAAACCAAACCATAGCAACAACAAAACCTCAGACTCTTCTTAATGATAAATGTCAGAATAAATAAAAACTGTATCACCATTAACTTTATTATAGTTTTATTGAAAGCAATGGGCCCTAATGCCTAGGCTAAGAATACATTCAAGAATTCATAGAACATCTTTAATAATTGATTGTTCTATTGTAGATACATGGACTCCACCATACTGAGCTTACACAAAGAAGGAAGCAATCCACATCCTTACATGCTATCTAATTTCAACCAAGGCCTACATGAGGAAGAAGCTGAAATTAAATCCAGATGAAAGAGAAGCGATATTGGGAAACAGTAAAGTGGAATCTGACCAGAAAGAACCAATTCACGGTTTGGCAGTGTTTCTTGATGCTCAGCTGTCAGTGGATATGCAGGTGGTAATTGTGGCGAGGAGTGTGTTTGCACAACCTGTGACCTTTCTGAACTGTCAGACTTGGCAGTAATTATCCACAATTGGTTACAATCCTTCTTGACTAATGCAATGTGAGGTTAGAAGTTGCAACTGGGGCAAAATGTCATAGCTATTACCTGGTGGAAGCTTGGTTGTGGATTCAGACCTGGGGCTCGAAGTATAAAAATCACTAGAGGTTTTCAAAAATTGACTGAACAACCATTTGACTGGATGGTTCTAGGTTAAGGGCTGTATTTCTCGGCTGTATTAACATCCATGGAAACAGATCTACTCAGCATCTGTACAAATTATCTTACATTATTTTCAATTTGTTTTTACATTTTATGATGAGTACTACTAGAGTCACTTTAAGATAGACAGCTATAGAAATAAAAATTTTAAAAAATGCAAGAAAAGTGAGTATCTCTAGGACTTCCTCTTTTGCAGGAATCTCTTTATTCATATCAGCAGATGAAGCCTTTTTCAAGTTGCCTCTCAAGTCAGAAGTTTGTCTACCTGGCAAATGGGAGAGTGTCTTCTCCTGTGGACCTTCTAGATCAGGGGTCTCCAAACTTGGCCCCTTTTTTTGATTTGTGGACTTCAACTCCCAGAATTCCTCAGCCAGGCCCTCAGAAGACCCCTGTTCTAGATCAAGCAATTTATTTGGCAAAAAAGTATGTTTGCTCCCTCTTTCCCAAGACTGAGAATAAAGGAAACATTCCTATTGCCAGGCTTCTGCCTCTTAATAATTGTGATGGTTTTATTGATGTTGATTTAATTTGTGATTTTAAGTGTATTGATTTATAATACACTTAAGATTTATACTTTTATAAATTGATGGAGACCACCTGGGCTGTTTTCACAATAAACAATTAATTTAAGAATAAAATAACGAAATGCTCAAATAGATAACGCTGAAACTTTTTCCTTCCAATTCTATTTACACAAGATGAATAAATGGGAGGATTAGATTTAAGAAGGTTGCTTAAGTTAATCTCCCTATGAAGCAGTGAAGAGTATGTTGATCAGGTACTGAGAAACAACAAAATCTGGATTGAGTTCTTCCTGACAGAAAAATAGCCAGAATAGTCCTGCCTCTAAATTGATCCAAACCACGTTCTTTCTTACTGATTACGAGTATTGTATGAGGAAAGTCCCTTAAACCCATTTTCAAAAATCCTCTACAGACAAGAAATGTGGAACTTCCTCAAATGCAATTGGATTTTAACTTCCATTAATTTCGGTTAGCCTTGCTATTAAGTTGTCAGGGATACTGTGGACTGAAGTTTAACACAGCAATGGTTCAAACCACTTAAGGAAGCTGAGATTTGGCAAACTAGAAAGAAATCAAGAGATCCAATAGGTTAAATAGGACAAGGCTGGTAAGCCTTAGTCACTGTTCTATAGGCAGTCCTAGACTTACAAGCATTCATTTAGTGACCATTCACAGTTACAACGGCACTGAAAAAAGTGATTTATGTCCATTTTTCACACTTGCAGCCGTTGCAGCATTCCCCATGGTCACTTGATCAGAATTCAGACACTTGACAACTGGCATGTATTTATGAAGGTTGCCATGTCCTGGGGGCATGGCTCAGGAATGGCTGGCTCAGGAATTCTGGGAGCTGAATTCATAAAAGAGCCAAGGTGACCTGGTGTGTGGGTGTGTGTGCCACGTGATCACCTTTTGCAACCTTCTGACAAGCAGAGACAACGGGGAAGTCCGATTCACTTAAACTTATGACTCACTTAACAACTGCAGTGATTCATTTAAACAACTGTGGTAAGAAAGTCTGTAAAATGGGGCAAAACTCACTTAACAGCTTTGCTGCTTAGCAACGGAAACTTTGGGCTCAGTTGTGGTTGTAAGTCGAGGACAACTGTTATGTGGCTTTCACAGCCTTCTCAGTACCTTCCTTCCCATATTTTTCTTTGGCTTCTGCCATCACTGAAGTTCTTGGTTTCAAGCATGGCCTGCTTGCACAACTTTCTCTAAATTTCCCTACCTCCCCTTAACCATATCACCAATGATGTCCATGGTTTCAAGTGTGACATTTCCACCAAATTGCCTGCCTGCCTGACCCTCCCATTGAATTTCTTCCTTTCCCTTCTTCCCCTTAGCTGTTCTTTTCCATTCTCCCCTGAATAATGTCTACTCAGAACATGCATGATTTTTGATCTATGTTCTCACCAAACATGTTTGCTTTAGTTGCCACAAACCACTGAAAACTAGCCATTCTGCGCACAGAAAGTTTTGCACATCCCTATTAAGCAGTGGCTCAGGACGCTGAGCTTGTTGATCAGAAGGTCGGCAGTTTGGTGGATCAAATCCCGAGTGCCGCGTAACAGAGTGAGCGCCTGTTACTCGTCCCAGCTTCTGCCAACCTAGCAGTTCGAAAGCACGTAAAAATGCAAGTAGAAAAATAGGGACCACTCCGGTGGGAAGGTAACAGCGTTCCGTGCGCCTTTGGCGTCTAGTCATGCCGGCCACATGACCACGGAGACATCCTCCGACAGGTGCTGGCTCTTCGGCTTTGAAACGGAGATGAGCACCGGCCCCTAGAGTCGGAAACGACTAGCACACGTGTGCGGGGGAACCTTTACCTTTACCTTTTTATTAAGCAGTAAACCACATGTAAGAGGTCAGATTAATCTGGTATTTGGGAAGGGCGCCAATTATTAGTCCACCGAATTATGCGGCAGAAAAACGTATAGCACATATGTAATAGTCTATGACTAAGTAATTGGGTCATAAATATTTTACTATGTTAATCTCTGTATGTTATCAATCACTACAGTTGACAATTTGGGAAGGACAACATACCTCCTGTTTTTCCTCTCCCTTCCAATCCAACCATTCAAGGAATACGTTCTCATTTCTCTTGATCAGTGGCTCCCGACCTTTTCTATACCCCACACCCCTAGAAAGCTTCTGATATATTCTCACACCTCTTACAAACAAAAGTTTCAAATAACGGCAATGAATTATGCATATACACTATAATTTTGAAAACCTAAGTTTTCGCATCTCCTGGAATATCGTCTCGCACCCCCGGTTGGGAACCCCTGACCTTGATTCTATTCAATTATGTAACCCTGACAGTTCAGGAATATTCTTTGTTCATTTTAGTTGTTGTTCACATAATATTCAATATCATCAATCAATATTAACAAATCCCATGGCTAAACAAATAGCCAAATAAGCCACATTCATTCAACGTGCTTATTCCAGTCAGGTACTAATACAAGGAAATCATCTTACTGGTGGTTCTGACACTACAAGCACACTAACTGAAATAAAACCCACCTGTTTGAGAAGTATCGCCATACATTTCCCCCCAGAAGCTCCCTGGGATCTATGTGCTCTTGTACCAAAAGAACACTGGCAAGAGGTCATGATATTACTGTTCCCTTCCCCAATGACCAGACAACAGTAGACATGGGTTAGGTCGGGGTAGGCAACCTCGGCTCTTTTACGACTCATGGACTTCGACTCCCAGAATTCCTGAGTCAGCTATTCTGACTCATGAATTCTGGGAGTTGAAGTCCATGAGTCATAAAAGAGCCGAGGTTGCCTACCCCTGGCTTAGGAGTTTTGTTCAGCAACTCCAGGCATTGTCAGTGATATTTGAAATAGGAGGTAACATTTCAACACCCCCCCACTTGCTCTCCAGCATATTTACCTTGAGTGGGTAGGCCAAATTGACTTAAGTTTTAGTTTCCCCACACAGCGGATGGGATGGAATTAGTTTAATCCTAACTCAAAATGAAATCCATTTTGAACTGTATCTAGCTCACCTTGTAGTTTTGACTGGGCAAGTGACCCGTTTTTTGATGTTTACCTTTTGCATGAATCCTTAGTCAGATGGGTTATGGTAATGGGGTCATTATGTCTTAAGTGTATTTTGCAAACTTCAGTATGGTTTGTTTCTAAGACTTAGATGAATTTTAAAGGCTTTAATAATGAGAATCCTTGAGGGTGACACGAGGAATAGACCCTTCTTCTAGCAACTCAATGGGATCACTATCTGTCCCATAGGGGATTAGCCTGAGAAGGCATTGCTCAAGACATTCAACTTGTTTACTACAGAGAAAAGCAATGAGTATGTCTTGAAGAATACATCATTAATCAGGCTTTGAATTTGTTTGCTTGCTTGTGTATATTTTTGTATGGGTAATATTATTTAGCCACTATCATGAGAAAAAAATGCCAACAGAAAACTAACTTTCAAAATAAAATTATCATTGGATCAACACCATACAAAGCACAGACTAACTTGTTGTTAACTCAATGGCCTGGAAAATATAATATGCTTCTAGAGATGTGAGAAACCACTAACAGAGTCATGCTTGAAAAGCAAAATGTTATTTGTATTTACATTTTAAGACCATTAGACTCTTAATGTGAAGCAATATTTTAAAGATTTAAGCTCTGCAAAGTTATAGTTCATTTGTTAAAGCTTTTTCACATTATGTTCTTTCAACTAAGAACCTACATTAAGGTTTCCCCTTACCTGAAAGTAAGCCATAATAACAACAACAACAAAGTTGAAAGGGACCTTGGAGGTCATCTAGTCCAACCTCCTGCTCAGGCAGGAAACCCTGTAACATTTCAGACAAATGGCTGTCCAATCTCTTCTTAAAGACTTCCAGTGTTGGAGATTCATAGCTTCTGGAGGGAGGTTGTTCCACTGATTAGTTGTTCTGTCAGGAAGTTTCTCCTTAGTTCTAGGTTGCTTCTCTCTTTGATTAGTTTCCATCCATTGCTTCTTGTCCTGCCTTCGGGTACTTTGGAGAATAGCTTGACTCCCTCTTCTTTGTGGCAACCCCTGAGATATTGGAACACTGCTATCATGTCCCCCGTCCTTCTCTTCATTAAACTAGACATACCTAATTCCAGCAACCATTATATGTTTTAGCCTCCCGTCCCCTAATCATCTTTGTTGCTCTTCTCTGTACTCTTTCTAGAGTCTCAACATCTTTTTTACATCGTGGTGAGCAAAACTGGATGCAATATTCCAAGTGTGGCCTTACCAAGGTATTGTAAAGTGGTATTAACGCTTCACGTAATCTTGATTCTATCCCTGTTAATGCAGCCTAACACTGTGTTGGCTTTTTTGGCAGCTGCAGCACACTGCTGGTTCATATTTAAGTGATTGTCCACTAGGACTCCGAGATCCCTCTCACAGTTACTACTATTGAGCAAGGTACCTCCTAAACTATACCTGTATATTTGGTGTGTCTTGCCTAAATGTAGAACCTTACTTTTTTCACCATTGAATTTCATTTTGTTAGATAGCACCCAATGTTCAAGTCTGTCAAGATCCTTCTGTATCTTAAGCCTGTCTTCTGGAGTGTTGCCTATTCCTGCTGGCTTTGTGTCGTCTGCAAATTTGATGAGTTCCCCACCTATCCTCTCATCTACATCATAGATGAAGATGTTGAAGAGCACTGGGCCCAGAACAGAGCCCTGGGGCACCCCACTACTCACTTCCCTCCATGTAGATGCAGTTCCATTGAGGACTATATGCTGAGTATGGCCGGTCAGCCAACTACAAATCCATCTGGTGGTGATGCTGTCTAACCCACATTTTTCTATCTTATCAAGTAGTAATTTGTGATCTACTTTATCAAATGCCTTACTGAAGTCCAAATAAATTATACCCACAGCATTCCTCTGGTCCACTAATTTTGTCACCTGGTCAGAGAATGTGATATGATTTGTCTGGCATGATCTGTTTTTGACAAACCCATGTTGGCTTTTGGTAATGACTCTGTTTGGTGTTCGGTGATTCGTTGTTTGGTTATTTTTTCTAGAATCTTCCCAGGTACTGAGGTCATAAATCCAACAGAATTTGTTTCTAAGTCAACATTTATAAGCAAGATTATGCTAAAAAAGGAAATCCTTACCAGCCCAAACTAAGGAATCTAATAAAGAGCAGTGAGGGTAAGGATTTCTTTCCCAGGTGAAATGTCTGTACCATGATCAAACTTTGAACAGAAACCTTAAGTACACACACATACTGTACATGGAAAGGTGTGTGAAATTAAAAAATATTGTTTTTAACTTGAATGTATAAAAGCCAGAAAAACAATATTTCTTTCTCCCAATAATTAACTACTTGAGAGAGCTCCTGCAGATTGAGAGGAAAAGACTAAATTGATTAAAGTCAACCATGTTTTCATGAAAACAAAATCAAAATTAATTTGATGTATCCAAAACTAAATAGATCCTCACAAAAGAAAAGAAAAGGAATCAAATTGCAAGAGGGCAAATGGGGTTTTTTTATGGTCCCATGTTGGTTATTAGTCATGTCACAGAACTGATCTGGAAGAAAGACTGTCTTTTTGTTTAATCTTTCATACATAATCTCTTTAAATTGCAATGTTGTCAAAAAAGACAAAATAGAAAAAAGGTTTTACACCTCTCCCTTCTGAAGTTTTCATTAAGAGGACTACCAGGAGCTAATTAAATGGAATTCAAATCCTTAAAGAATGAGACATTTTAGGAAATAGGATGTATAAGAATGAAAATTAGATAAATTATGGAAAGGATATCATCCATACTACGAGCCAGTAGAGATGAAGAAAAACAAATGTATTTATTTTTGTTTTTATTTGGATCTAAAAGGAAAGGAAAGGAATGTATTGGGACAGCAATATATTCCAGAAAAGCATAATAGGTTTGGGAAACTCCTTCAGGTGCTTCCACCTGTTATTCTAGTAGTTATTACAAACCCAAATTTCTATTGGGTATAATAAATACTAAGATGATCATATTGAAATATTGATTCTATGTAGTGCTATGTCTGGTTCACTATTCCAATGTTTCAATAGTCATATTCTATTTACGGTACTAAGATATGTATTATCTGTCAAAAAGCGAGCTTCCCAATTTTACTTAGATTCAAAGTTCTGGTTAACCTGGATTCAAAGTCCAGGAATGCTTGGATTCATTTTTGCTAAACTGAACCCAGTAGTTATATATGCAAGCTATTTACTTAATAAAAAGAAATGGCAGGAATTCCATGACAATTGCGCACACTTAAAAAACCAGCTTCAGAGTTCACATGGGCAGAGCATCTACTATGAATCAAGATGGTCTCATTTTTTCAGATTTCTGTAAAACCCTAAAAGAGACACTGTTGCTTTAAAAATTATATTAACTTTAATGAGTTAATACATTCCCTGAAGCATCATCCTCTTTTTTCAGGCTTGGAGAGAAAAAGGTCAGGCTTTTTTAAGAGTGGAGAGGTGCTTTTGTTTCTGTGTGACCTAAAATACAGTGTGTATATTTCTAAACCTTACTGGCAAATAAAATCCAGCTCTGAAAATACGCAAATACAGGGAGTCCTTGACATATGACCACAATTGAGCCCAAACTTTCTGTTGCTAAGTGAAACAGTTAAGTGAATTTTGTCCCATTTTATGACCTTTCTTGCCATAACTGTTAAGTGAATCACTGCAGTTATTAAATTATTAACACCGTTGTTAAGCGAATCTGGCTTTCCCCATTGACTTTGCTTGCACAGAGGATCCCAAAAGGTGACCACATGACCCCAGGACACTGCGACTGTTATGAGCCAGTTGCCAAGCATCTGAATTTTGATCATGTGACCATGGGGATACTGCAATGGTCATAAGTGTGAAAAATGGTCATAAGCTTTTTTCCAGTGCCATTGTAACTTTGAATGGTTACTAAACAAGCTGTTGTAAGTCAAGGACTACCTGTACAGGCTACTGCTAAAATGGTGGCCTAAGATCCAGTTTACTTCTTCTTCCATAGTATGAAGTGCTCCTCTGTCTTAAAACCTCTATCCTTTTTATTCACATATTACCAATCTCACTATAATTAGTAATTGGACATGGAATAAATATTTTCAGTCACTGCCCCTATTTGCCCTAACATGTTATTGTTTCCGTATCTAATACTTCACTGCATAGTTTTTCGATGCTTTTGACCACCAATTCTTTTCATTAAAATCTAAAATAAGCATAACATGACAGATTCCTGGCATAATTTCTGACAGTCCTTTATTCTTGGCATTCAAAGCAATGTAAGAGATATAAATGGAAGGATTATAACATACATTTGCAGTTCACCCATTCATTTGTAGTTAGGAAGAAGATTAAGTTGCGTCAAAGCAACAAGTATAAATGAAGAAAAGTGTAAACACATTTCATCTTGTCTTTCGTTTCTCCAAAACTTCATTAAAAAAAAAGCTTATAAAAAGGGGAGCGGGGAAGGAAGTGGAAGAAAAGAGATTGGGCTCTGTATTTCTTCCATTTCCCCTCTCCCCTTTTTAGTAAGGAAATTGACTTAAAATTCTTATTGTGGAACAAAAAGCACCACAGATGTGACCATAGGATTCCAACACACTTGTTTAGAAATAAGTCCCAATGAACACAGTAAATATTAATGTACCTGTTCTATAAAAGCAACATCTAAGTATACATCATTTCAGAGTAAGTCCCAATGAGATTTTATCTCTGTAAACATCAAATGTACATGTCAGAAACCCCCAGAGCTTTCTTTCCTGACCTCGGGGTTGACCTCAAAGCATCAATGTAGTAGTTTAAGGGGCCTCTTAATTATGAGTGACCTACCAGCTTGTTGGAGAACTTTGAAGCATTTCCCTAATGAAAAAGATTCACAAAAGACAAAATTTGGACTGTCTTTGTTCTCAAATAGGTACCTGAAGAAATGCCATGAAATTGGGCCCAATGAAGCCTAAAAAACCCTGGGAAAACAGGAATCTATAAGCAGGGACATTAAGTCCTAGGAGAAATTGTTTTTATTTTTGTTCCGTGCTGAACACTGAACTTTGGATGCTGGCTTTAGAGTTTGTTATCCCTATCATGGTACTTTTATTCAAATATAACATCTTCTCTTGATTATCCCAATCTTGGGCTTGTAATCTAGCACCACATACTCCAAAATTGCTTAGGCCTGATGGTGGCATAGAGCCATGGTGGTGCAGTGGTTAGAATGCAGTATTGCAGGCTAATTCACTGCCCACTGCCAGCAGTTCGATTCCAAGCAGCTCAAGGTTGTCTCAGCCTTTCATCCTTCTAAGGTCGGCAAAATAAGGAGCCAGATTTTGGGGAGCAATATGCTGACTCTGTAAATTGCTTAGAGAGGGCTGTAAAGCACTGTGAAGCAATATATAAATCTAACTGCTATTGCTATTGCCTAGTCACCTCAGTTAAGGAAAAACGTCATGAGATATGGGTGAAAATCCACTTCAGGTGATTAATGACATCTCTCCACTCAAAAACAGATTGTATCAATGTAGCTACCTGCCAAGATGGACTCAAGTAGAGGAGCTATAAGGCTGGAAATCCAAAGGAATATGTGATTATGTGGACAGATTCATGTACACTACACGGTTACTTTCATCTTTTAATGGGACTTTTGTGGGTTCAAACCTTCTACAGGGAAATGAATTCACAGATTTCTTCACATTAGGCGATTATATTCAGCGCATTGCCTTAAAAGACTATCCAGGTCCTCTTGCTCAATGATAGCAGGAAAGGATATCTAGAAGCTCTCATATGCAGTCTACCTCTCCTTAAACAATCAGACCAGAAAAATGCAGATGTTATATTGTGTCCTGCTCTCATGTATAGCATTCTCCATAACTTCCATGTGTTGTGAGTTCAATTCCTGGTAGAAGGTTTGAACCCCATTGAACAGCATCTGGCTGAAGCTTCTCAGTAAAGGATGAAGTCAGTCACATGTTGCCCCTTGGTAGTCAGTGCAGCTACAAAACATTACACAGGATATAAACTGCATGTAAAAATAGGTAAGTTTCCCTCCCACCCACCTTCAAAATCAGCAGCCTAAGTCATGGAAAATCATTGGAGCAAGACACAATATAATATCTGTATGTTTCTGCTCTGACAGCTTATGGGAAGGTATATATACCATT
The DNA here is from genome assembly GCF_947247035.1 of Vipera ursinii. NCBI lineage: Eukaryota > Metazoa > Chordata > Lepidosauria > Squamata > Viperidae > Vipera > Vipera ursinii. Next base: position 224,821,803 of record NC_139513.1, read on the forward strand.
CTGAGAGCTTCTTCCAAGAACTGAGAGAGAATGATTGGTCCAAACTTACCGAGCTGGTTTTGTGCCTATGGCAGGACAAAAGGTAAAGGTAAAGGTTCCCCCGCACATGTGTGCTAGTCGTTTCCAACTCTAGGGGCCGGTGCTCATCTCAGTTTCAAAGCCGAAGAGCCAGCGCTTGTCCGAGGATGTCTCCGTGGTCATGTGGCCGGCATGACTAGACTCCAAAGGCGCACGGAACACTGTTACCTTCCCACCGTAGTGGTCCCTATTTTTCTACTTGTATTTTTACGTGCTTTCTAACTGCTAGTTTGGCAGAAGATGGGACGAGTAACAGGCGCTCACTCTGTTACGCAGCACTTGGGATTCGACACGCCAAACTGCCGACCTTCTGATCGACAAGCTCAGCGTCCTAACCCAATGAGCCACCACGTCCCTTATGGCAGGACTACTGTCTCCCAATTTCAAGCCTATGGGCTTTAACCACTACACCAAACTGTCTCGTAACTTCTAGTTAAGACAATGGAACAAGTAGAAATTGCTTCGAAGTGGTTTGAGAATGACAAAGAGCAGTTTCTTCTCCATCACTCAATGCTAGGCTAGCTTGAATGGTAGACTTATATTTGGAGCAATGTATATTGTGTGTCTTTGGCTTTCCTAGTTTAAGTATCTCCAACTATGACTGCTTTCAAAGTTTCAAGATTTTAGCATGGCTGTTGAGTGAGTGTCCCAGAAAACAGAGGAAGCAGTCTTAAAATCCTGCATTAAATAGAGGAGAAACAAAGATTGTCTATCTTCAATAAAACCAGATTCCAATGCTGTTTTAGAACTTGCGTTATTCAAGTACTTTGTGAGTCACAGAACTTTACATAGCAATACATGCATTAGCCTTTAAAGTGCCACAAGATTCATGATCTTTGACACAAAACACTAAAGGCCCTACTCTGCAACTGTATGTATGAATACCAGTAATTCTTGACTTACAACAGTTTATTTAGTGACCATTTGAAGTTACAACAGCACTGAAAAAGTGACTTATGACCATTTTTCACACCTATGACTGCTGCAGCATCGCCAGGGTCACGTGATTTACATTTGGATGCTTGACAACTGGTCCATATTTATGAAGATCACAATGCCCCAGGGTCATGTGATCACCTTTTGCGACCTTCTGACAAGCAAAGTCAATAGGGAGGTCACTTAACTGTGTGGCTAATTTAACAATTGCAGTGGTTCACTTAACAAATGTGGGAAGAAAAGTCATAAAATGCGGCAAAACTTACTTAACAAATTTCTCACTTAGCAACATAAATTCTAGGCTCAAAACTGTGGTCATACTAGAGACGGGAAGAAATAAATATCTGGTTCATACTGATGGAGCAACTTGATACATATACAGATTTTTAAAATGGCACCTCTGCCTGGCAAAAATCATATAATCTGAAGTAGATAGGCAGGGGAAAAAAATTACTGGCAAGATTTAGAAAATAGCAGCTTTGGCATTTGCATGCCTGATCTACTTCAACAGGTCTAGAGGGGAAAGAAATATAATTTATTATAGCTCATTTGGCTCAGCAACAATTGCTTTCTCCGAAAGGAAGAGAGAACAATATAATTGAACATAAGTGCCCTCTTGAGTGGATAAGCCACCGACCGCCTGAGGCGAGAGCTGGTACTGATGTACTACAAGGCATTACAAGAGTGCTGGGTGCTATAGCTAGCAATTATCCTGGTATTTAACCAAATCTATCGCTCATCAGCAAAGCGTTTAGTGCAGTAGTCAGAGCGAGACAAGCTGACATGGAGCACAGTTACTTAACTGTCCCCTGCAGCGATTATGCTGTTCCTTTCCGCAGCTCAAGTCATGTCAAATTAAACAACAACACATTGACTTTTCACTTGTAGAAACATTACCAGGTGATTGACAGCTCTGGGATGCTGTAAAGGGGGGGCGGGGTTGTCCCCCATCTCATCAACAAACAGAGGTTCCTTATTTGCCAGTCAGCTTTGCTCTCTTTTCACTCCCTTCCCCCTTAAGTAGCTTATTTTCTCATGCATGGTTTTCACTCCCCTTCACTTTGCTTATCTCTGATGGGCTCTTTGTAATCAAGGGCTATTTTTCTGCTGAAGGAGGAACAAAAGTGAAAGTTTGAGTCACAAAGGTATCACTTTTCCTCATGAATCCAAATGCACAATGGTAAAAAAAAATAAATAAATCAGTATTTCAAAGCTGCAACCATTAAAGAAACAGAAAACTAGCAAAGTAAACCATTGACAGAGAGAACCATTAGTTTATTGTTCTTCTGTGTAGTTCTCTATAGATACAATGCTATCTACCCTTTGTTGATGGGCGTTTTCCTGGTATTTATGTTAGACAACTTTCTACTTCCGTGGTCACACAGACTTCAGCTATAGCAACATTTCTTTACCCCAAGTTTCCATAAAATACTAATGGATCACAGACCGTTTCCAAACAGTACCTCAGTCTGAGGATTGCTATCGGTAACAGCTGCTGGAAGTGCCAAGCAAATAATTCATCTACTTTAATATAAATCTAATTTGTAATAGCTTACGTATAATTGCGCTCTTACTTGCTGTGTGTTTGGTGAGGGTTAACTCATACCCAGCAGGGCTATCTTAATCCCACTAATGCTTCCATTTCTCCAGAAAAATTCTCTTCCTGGAGAATTGGGATTACTTTGGCAAACATGTACATATCTAACATGTACAGACAGCCCTCAACTTACAACCAGTTGCTTGACAACTATTCAGTTACAATGAACCCCCCCCCCCAAAAAAAAAAGAGAATTTATGACTCACATTTGAAGTTCTAACAGCCAAGGGTCTCCATGGTCACATTTTAGGCACTTGGAAACTGGACTGCATTCATGGCTGGTTTTGTGGGGGGGGGGGGTTTGCTGAAAATTGATCTTTACTTCTGGTTTTTGGGCAAAAAAATGCCCATGGAAGATGATGGGTTTGCTTAATGAACACTGCCTTCACTTAATGACTGCTGCAAAAAGATTTGCGCTTAAAAACCAGCACAAATTCCGATCATTTATGGTGGTAATTCTGGTCAAAGTTTAATATAGAGAGCTATAAATATTTATCTACAAGTAGTCCTCCACCTAAAACAAGAATTAAATTTCTGTTGTTAAGCAAAGTATTTGTTAAGTGAGCTGTGCCCTATTTTACGACCTTTTTTTGTCACAGTTGTTAAGTGAATCATACAATCGTTACGTGAAACCAGCTTACAGCATTGATTTTGCTCGTTTGGAGGCCAGGTGGGGGGAAAAATCGCAGAGCAATCGCATGACCCTGGGATGCTGCAACCGTCATAAATACTGGCCGGTTGTCTAATGCCTGAATTCTGACTCACATATGTGACCATGGGGATACTGTGATGGTCCAAAATGCGAGGACTTGTAGTAAGTCACTTTTTCCAGTGCCATTGTAACTTTGGTCACTAAATGAATGGTTGCAAGTAAAGGACTATCTCTAGTCCTTACCAGCATCAGACCCACATCTTAGAATACAAAATCAGGAGCCCAGCCTTCTTCCAGTTCATCATCAGCACCACCAACCACATTCTCACTGGACCCAGAAGGATTATGTAGGCAAGTCAATATTGCCAACACTTTTTTTCTCTCACTACTTCCACATTTGGCTTAAAGAGAAAGAGGACACCAGAAACAGGTCTGGCCATACTAACAAGCAGGAGAACAAGTGGGAAGCACTCAGAAAGGGAAGCCATTGCATCAATCGTGACATGAGTGAATTCAGTCAGCCAAGATGCTCTCACATATAGGAGGTAATGGAACTGTGTACCATTTTTCCTGTGGCTTAAAATAAATCTGTGTTTGTTGATCTATCTTGTCCCACGCTCTCAGGTAAAAGCTGGAAATACTAGGAAATCTATTCTCTACATTGCTTCTCTCCCTTCTTCTCTTGCCATTTTCTGTCTTTATTCTTGGATTGAGAAGACAAAGACAAAATTTCCACACAAAGGGCTGAGTTCGGCTTAGGTCACTAACCTCTGGTTTCCTACCTCATATTTAAAAAACTTGTCATTTAAAATATCAATGCATAATAATCTTAAGGACAGTGTCAGGCAAATGAAACAGGGAAATTAGAAATCTATAGTCCTCCTAACGCTGCTGGACTACAACTTGTATTCGTCGTCACTTGACGTACCCTACAGTACACTTGAAGACAGAGGTTGTTTATTTTTTCTATTAGAAATTCAAGACCACAGTGTAATTTACAGTGTTGGCAATTTTGGATAAAATTGCATAAATCCTTGCAATTTGCTACTGAGTATATCTTGTTAAAAAAACAAGCTAGCAATCTTATCATTTTTAAAATGGTCTAAGAATACTTCTAGGCAGGTGGTTCTCAATTCACAATAAAAAAAACATTGCATAGGTCTTGTCTTTCCATCCGTGGATGAGATAAAGTTATAAATTGCAAGCCTCCGTAATCTAATTTTCCTGACTTTTTTCTTCTATAGAGAAGAGGGCAATGTGATTAAGCAATCAAACGCATCCTGCAAAATTTGATCAACGCTTTGCACAGCAAAATATGAGAGAATTCTTTTTTATCTAAACTTTGGTGCACAGACTATAAAGCTGGCATCCTCATGGAATGGCTACAATGATTGGAAAACAATATAAACGCCCATGTTTAAAAGCAATATGACTGAAAATTTAAGATACGAGTTCTGGTAAACAATGTCACCAAGTTTTATAGTAAAGGAGTTATAGCAGAAGAGTTAGAGCATTATATTTTTGTTGATGGATTTTATACGTTTATCAATGATAGCAGCTAACAAGGCTTGCCAGCATTTCAGTTAAAACATAATTAAACTTATGAATAATCAGCAATAAGTATATAAACAACAGAAAATAGTGATCAGAATGAAAAAAGTACAGAAATTAATATTGCCATCTACATATAAGTAACCCAAGGACAGCTAAATATGTATTCCTACCATATGATTCATTCCTCCATCCAGTTTTCCAGCTGTATGAATGAAAGCAAATTATATATTATCTAAAAACACACATATACACATACACACAAACACACATATGTATATACATATATATACATATATGTGTGTGTATACATACATATATGTGTATATGTATGTGTGTATATATATATATAGGTATATATTTACAAGTCTATGTTTTTAAATTTGTATGTGTATATGTATGTGTGTATATATATATATAGGTATATATTTACAAGTCTATGTTTTTAAATTTTATATATATATATATATATATATATATATATATATATAATATATATATATATATATAAACTTTTCAGTCTTGAGAAAACAAAAGCTATCCTCATATAACAGCCAAATTCCTACATAACTCAATTTCGACATCTCATCTGGTGTGAACTGCACTCATTCCTAGTGTAAACCCCACCGCGCTGTGCAATGATATACTGTAATGTCACCTCGCAATCTGGATTTACTATAAAGGGCTTCTGACGAGTTTCAGAGCAGTAAACATTGCAGCGAGGTGTATTTCACACTGAGCTGGTTTTTATGAAGAACACTTCACTGCCCAGCCACAGCACCCAGATGATGAATGGTGAAAGATGCGTGACAAGCTTCATCATTGTTTGTAAATCTTAACTGTTCCCGCTCACTAACTCTGCAGGCAATTTTCAAAGATAGCGGCCGACAGAAGGACAGCACAGCTCTCCTGAAGGTTATTCAACTTGTACTTGGCCTAAGCGCTGCCTCTGAGGAGGTCTGCACTGAAAAATAACTTTCTGGTTATCAAAACAGCAGCCCTGAGGATACATTAATGGGAGCCAACTGAAGGTCTAAGTAATTTTGAATACCAAGCACTAAACTCTCAAGCAAATAAGCAAAGTTGTCCCAAACGATTTCGATGATCACTCTGAGCATTAGTTATTCTGGGAGGATCACTTTTAATCTTTCAGTGTCTGATTATTTACATTATGAGAATTACAAGATTGATTTGACTCTTTATTACCTTGAATCAATGACCTATTCAAAACTTAGTAGGAACCCAGGGAGATTTTTAGCCTTTCCTCTTTGCTTACTGTCTTCCTTGGGTTAACAGAAACACTAAACTTAACTAATAATCATGTAATATGGGAAAAATGGGTGATTAGAATTCTCTGACTTCCCACTACAGCACTCCATACTGGGAGAGTCAGCAGCATGCTTGAATTTTCAGATCTGTATTAGTAAGATGAGTTCAAAAGTCATAGCAAGCATGTCATAAGCTTGGGATTATATCCTGCCATTGTTTTTACAAATAACTCAAGGTGGTGAACATATCAAACACATCTTCCTCCTTCTGTTTCTCCTCACAACAGCAACCCTGTGAGATGAGTTGGGCTGAGAGGGAATGGCTGGACCACAGTCACCTAGCTGGCTTTCATGGCTAAGGTGGGACTAGAATTCACGGTCTCCCACTTTCTAGTCTGATGTCTTAACCACTAAACCAAACTGGCTTTATGGCCCCCATGACTGGGTTGGAGGTGTTTGATGCACATTCCACTAGTCTTTGAGATGGTAGACTACATAAAAAGCTACTATTATAGCAGCCCTATGGAAAGCTTTTCCGAGCATATCTATCTGGTTGCTGTGATTCCTCTTCTGATGCTCACTGAAATCTTATTTTTGATAGACTTTAGATTTTGCTCCTTTTTAAACATGGTTTGAACTGCATTTTAAATACTGTTTTCTTTTTATATGTTTGTAGGCACACTTTAGTTACGTTCAGAACTCTGTTTAAAGCTGAGGTATGGTAAGCCGTTTGTGCTTGTATTATTTTTCTTTTATCCCTTAATAATAATAGAAAAATTAAAATTGAGAAGCTACCATACTAGGATCAAGGCATTAACCCTTTACAAATGATCTTATCCACCAGAAAAATACGGAGATTTTAAGCCGAAAAGCTGCTTTGGGGTGGTGGTGGTATGGGGACACTCAAAAATCAGCTGCTTTCTCTGGGACTGCAAACTTCCCTACCAAGCACAATCTCCTATACAGTCCCACAAAAATAAGCACTTGGTTGAACTTGCAGGCAGATGCTTCCATATTCCAAAATACAAAATGCTGCATAGCTCTAACACCGTGTTGCCCCTTTCAATCCTATTCACAAATTAATTACCAACAATAGCTAGAGTTTCAGGAGTTAGGCAGAATACAATTCACAGCTTATAAGGAAGTAGTGTAATCAGGAAGTGTCAGTTAAATGCCTTGCCAGCAAGCAAGACAGAACATGTAAATTCCATATCACCTCTACATATGCTCCTCTTTCAGGATTGTTTCCATGGGTATCAATTAAACCAGTCCATAATTACATTTATTTACTCTCCATTCAGAAATTGGAATGGGGGGAGTAAAAGAAATAACTTCTAACTACTAACTACTAACTAGTTTGGAATTTTGCTTCAGTTGGGCACAAACTGCCCAGTTTGCCTTGAGGTCCTGAGAGTGTGTGTGTCTGTCTGTCTGTCTGTCTGTCTATCTATCTATCTATCTATCTATCTATCTATCTATCTATCTATCTATCTATCTATCTATCTATCCTATACACACACACACACACACACACACACACACACACACACAGTTGAATAGACCTAGTCCTCTTAATTGCCTAATGAAATCTCCTTCTCCCTAACATGCAGCAGCAGCAATGGGAAAACCTCTTTGACAAATTCCCTTTTTGATGACCCTGTAATGCCTTAATTCAGGACCACAGCATTCAATTAAATTCCCCAAGCTCTAGTGACCATGGTCCCCAAGTTCTTGAAGCCTCACTGCAAAGCCTCCTCTTCCCTTGCCATCACACTGCTAGAAAGAGGAAGAGAGGGACAATTTCTGACTCTGTGGTTCTCAGTCCTCCTGATGTCACAGAACACAATCTGAACATTTACAAGGCTTTAGGAGTTAAACAATTCCAAAGGCAAGTTGAATCGATTAGCAAGGAATCACTAAAAATAAAACCGAGGAGGACTACCCTGTGTGCCAGTTGGGCCTGTTCGTGGATGAGGGGGCCTTGTCAAGATCACTAAAACCTTGCACCATTCAGAAGCTACAAATGGTCCAGAATACAGAGGCATGTTATCAGTAGTTATTAGTGTGCTCCTGTGACACTGCTATTTTATGAGCTGCACTGGCTCTCAGGAAGCTTCCAGGTGAAATTTAAAGTGCTGGTTACAACCCTCCTCATGGCACAGAGCTTGACTCACCATGAGACTTAACAGATTAGAAGGCGTAAGGGGCAGACTTTTTGGTGTTTGTATGTGGGGAACAACTTCTCTAGAGCCTTTCCCAAGAGAAATAAATACATGTAACTTCATCTTAAACAATTTATCCTTGAATCGAGTGTTATTCCAGAGAAGCACATTCTTTTTTCTTTTTCTCTGTAACAACATGTAAGTGATTTGTCATTGCCATATTCTGGAATATTCCTTCAACCTCTCCATCTAATCCAAAGCCTCCCATTCAAACATCTGATCCTGCTTATTACCTAAGTCTTAAGACTACAGATGGCCCTTGATTTATGACTGATTGCTTGACAGTTTGAAGTTATGACAGACCTCCCGGGGGTACTTACAACCCAGTTCCTAAGTTCCAATGGCCAGCCTGCCTCCCCCCCCCCATGGTCACATGCCACATGGCAGGTGCTAGGCAACATTTGCAGCATCCCATGGTCATGTGACTGCAGTTTGCAACAGTTTTGCTGGAAACTGAGATTTATTTCCAATTTTCAGCTAAATTGGCCCACAGCAAAGTAAGACTTTACTTTTCTAGTGATGTTAAAAATGGTCATAAAATTGGGTTGGTGGTCTGCTTTACAACCATCATGTCCAATGACTATGACAGGCAGTTCCATTACAACTGTTAAGTCAAGGATTGCCTGTAGCCATATTTGACTAGCTGCTGCCACCACAGATTGGTAAGATTTGCATCTTGCCTTCACTCCAGGAATTCAGGATAGCATACATCCAGTTTTGGTCACCACGATGTAAAAAAGATGTCGAGACTCTAGAAAGGGTACAGAGAAGAGCAACAAAGATGATTGGGGGACTGGAGGCTAAAACATATAGGGAACGGTTGCTGGAATTGGGTATATGTAGTTTAACAAAGAGAAGGGTGAGGGGTGACATGATAGCAGTGTTCCAATATCTCAGGGGCTGCCACAAAGAAGAGGGAGTCAAGCTATTCTCCAAAGCACCTGAAAGCAGGACAAGAAGCAATGGATGGAAACTAGTCAAGGAGAGAAGCAACCTAGAACTAAGGAGAAACTTCCTGACAGTTAGAACAATTAATCAGTGGAACAACCTGCCTCCAGAAGTGGTGAATGCTCCAACACTGGAAGTCTTTAAGAAGAGACTGGACAGCCATTTGCCTGAAATGGCATAGGGTTTCCTGCCTGAGCAGGGGGTTGGACTAGATGACCTCTAAGATCCCTTCCAACTTCTTCTTCTTCTTCTTCTTCTTCTTCTTCTTCTTCTTCTTCTTCTTCTTCTTCTTCTTCTTCTTATTATTATTATTATTATTATTATTATTATTATTATTATTATCATCAACCCTGTGAGGTAGCTTAGGCTGAAGGTAAGCAGCTCAAGTGAGCTTTGGTTATGGGAGTGGACTTGAACTTGTGTCTTCCCAGCTACTTGACTTTGACTGAGCTCAAGTTAAGAAGAGATGAACCTCTTTAATACTGTACATAGCTGGGATACAATATCCTTGACCTTGTTTTTAATGACATGTTGTACTAATCTGAAATTATACTTTAGTCTCATTTGTTGCTCTAATGTAAGACATGTTAGAATGACTATCTAAGAGAGGATAAGCCAGGTGATTGGCAACAACTTGAGGACAGAGGTAGAATAGGAATCAGCAATGAGGACAAACTTTCACACCATATAATTTTATGCTCCCTCAAGGATAGGAAAGAAGAGAAAGGCCCTAAAAGACTTGCAGAAAAAGGATTCATTCCACAATGCTGTCATCTCTGGCTAGCACTGAACAAGAAGAAAGCCACAAATTGACTCAACATTATTGGCTGATTTATCTAGGGCACTTCTGTATGGTGGTGGATGTGGTGAACAGAATGCTAGCAGAGGGCCGATACTGATTGTTGGTCAGCTGAGGTGAGCATTGTTGGATTCTGGTGAGGGTTCAAAACAGCTGCCAGGAGGACAAATGGGGCTATTGCGGATCTGAAAGTTTGGGAGAGGTAGAAATGGGTAGTGTTGTAGAGTGGTGCTTTCAATCCAGTCTCCTGGTTTCTGAGATTTCACCTGATATTAATCCCATAACTTGACACCCATCTCTATAAGCTTAAGGAACAGAAACCCGATTGAAATTGAATTCTAGGAGGTTACGTTTTGTGTTCAACACAATACTGCAATCTGTGCTATGCAGAGGCAGCAATAAACTGGCTATCAATGGAAACTGGACTGGAATCTATAGAAGCTATAAATACATGGTCTTCTTCAAAGTAGTAACTTAACATTTTGGCAGCAATATGAAAATGGCTTGTCAATGGGTTTTTTCCCCTGAGTTTTTTTTAAATATCACTTTAGTCTACAACTGTAAACAGGTGGAGGTATCCCATCCAAATACTGAACGATTACAACCCATTTCACTTTTGTGCCAGACAAGGTCGCCACGTGCTGCCACCTACTGAGATCTTTAAGCTATAAAGTTGTTAGAATTCTGACATTCACATGTGGGAGTAGCAAATAAAGAGAGAATGAACAAGTGGTATCCTTCAAATCTTTATATTTTGATTTCAAAACATGTACAGGTAGTCCTCGACTTACAACCACAATTGAGCCCAAAATTTCTGTTGTTAAATGAGACATTTGTTAAGTGAATTTTGCCCCATTTTATGACCTTTCTTGCCAGTTGTTAAGTGAATCATTGCAATTGATAAGTTAGTAACCTGGTTGTTATATGAATCTGGCTTCCCCATTGGCTTTGCTTGTCAGAAGGCTGTAAAACGGGGATCACATGACCCAGGGACGCTGCATCGGTCATAAGCATGAACCAGCTGGCAAGCATCTGAATCATGATCACATGATCATAGGGATGCTGCCCAGAACGGAGTTCCGGCACCTTTTTTGGATGGAACCTTGTAGGGTAGGCAAGGCAGGTTGTATGACGTGTGTGAGTTCTGGTACTTTTTTTTTTTTTAACAAAAAAAGCACTGGTCATAAGTCACTTTTTTCAGTGCCGTTGTAAGTTCAAATGGTCACTAAATGAGCTGTTGTAAGTCAAGGACTACCTGTACAGAGTTCAACACTTTCTACATTTTTATTGCAAACACAGAGAAGACTGGAGACTTATGTCTGCCTCTAAAATAGAAATGTACACAGCGTGCCTGAAACAATAACTGTATTATGGAAGATACAGAGAAATTATTGGAAGGATCAACCCAAAAATGTGCCATATGATTTTGTATTCACAACTTTCCAAAGCGTACTTTTTGTTTCTCAGGTTGGCAGGTCACCCTGCTATGGAAAAATACTTTGTCAGAGCTGAAAAAAGTCTGCTTGAATTCAGTAAATTACATCTCCCTGCTTGCCTGTTGCTGATTGATGGACTAACTTAGGGAACAATATCAGAATCTGGAATATTGTTTGGACAAGTAGTCAATAGTGATGGAAAACATTGAATTTTTTGCAATTTAAAAATGCACAAGGTAAACAATTCTCCTCCTTCAAATTCCTACAAACAACCTTTTCCAACTACCGTAGATGCCCACCAGATTGATTGGAGAACAGCTCCCAGATTTCCTTTGCCACTCTGCTACATACGAAGGGCAGGGTGTTGAGGAGAAGGAGTAAAATACTGCCCCCCCACCAAGGATTTATCTATCACAATGTGTGGAAGAAGGATTTAGTGCTATGCTAGCAGCTGCAGGCCGCAAAACCACACATATTTTCAAGTAGGAAGATGTCCCTAAGCACAAACATAACCCAAAACTTGGAAATGGTTATTCTCTTAAGAAAGGGATAAGGCTGGAGGGGAAAAATGATTATCATAAAATGAAAGTAAGCATTCAGAAAAATTTAATAAAATGTTATCTATTTCCAATGTTACCCTCCCTCTACTCAGTCAGCCCCTGGCCTTTTAGCAGAAGGCCCAAAACCTCTTCCCATGACAGTTAACAAGATGCTTACCATTTGTTTTTGTTTCAGAGTAAGAAGGATTCTCCTCAAAAGTAAAAATTTGGGGAACACAGGCAGGGGCCCCAACACTTTGTCCCAAGTAAGAGCCGGAGGGATAGTAAGAATGCATCCTGTACTGGGAACTCAAGCTGTGCCGACCTTCTGGGCTTTTCACCTGTTAGGAGAAAGAGCAGAAAGAGCACATCATACAAGCAGGCAAAGAGAAAACCTACATCGGATGGGGGAAATTTTCCTTACCCCAAAGTATATTTTTGGCTTATTGCCATGCTTTCCTCCCACTGAATTCATCCCTGGAACTCTCTGCCTGAGAACATTAAACCTGAAATGTTTTAATTTCTTCCTATGTCAACAACTTCAGTGTTACTTCTGGAAAGCCATTTTGAAGCCTGAAGTGGTTCCCAGGTCTTCACAGAAGTGAAGTGCACCTCAGAAAGGCCACCCTGCCGACAACACTATTCATATTTATCTTTGTATAGTTTTCCCATTTTTTTTTATGATTGTAAGCCGCCCAGAGTTACCTTGAGGTAAGATGGGTGGCCAACAAATTTAATAAATAAATAAATAAAAATGTGGTTGCTACTGCTCATGGTTTTGCAGATTTTGGATTGTGCTTCAAATGTCTCCAGCCCTTCTTTGATTAGCAACGATGAGGAGATCCAAGTGGTATAAGGAAAGAGCTATGGCTGGAGTGCTTTCAATTCTCTTCCAAGCAATCCAGTTTCCAACTTTCACATGAGGACACTGCTGTAAAAGGATCTGTTGTCTCCAGTAAAAACTAAGTAAGGATATACATACTGCCCTGATTCCTACCTTTGTACATTATTCAGTCTCTCAAACTGATCAACCCTTTATTGCAGGGCTGTCAAACAGGCAATTTATTCTCGGGCAAACTAGTTTCCGTGTGTGAGAAAATATAAGCGGTTTACAAATTTAGGACAAGTGTAAAAATGCCAAGTGAAGCCTTAATTTCAGAATGAGCTATCCCATTTCAAACCCTAATCTTCTCTTAGACAAGAAGACATTCTGGCTGCATGAAAACAAAGGATTTGCACATCTCAGATGAATGTGTTACAGATCTTGTCCAAACCAGGAAGACACTTCCAAACGACAGAGTGCATCTACAGAGTACAACTACAGAGTACAAATTGCAGCAAAGTAAAATAGCATTCATGTACGAGTACACAAAGAAAAGGTATACATGGGAGTATTGTACATTTCAATGGACACTGTTTATATGGTACATTTTCAGGCTTCGTGTATATGCTTTCTGCTGAATTTTTTAAGACCTGGCAAAAGTCTCTCTCTCTCTCTTAACCTAACCTATCTCACAAGGTTGTTATGGAGAAAGTAGGAAGCCAGAGTATTAGTTATATTCGCCACCTACTGCTTCATACTTATATTCCTGTTATTCATATATTCATAGTTATTCATAAGTTGAGGACTACCTGTATAGGAGGTTACCAATTTACTAGAACTCTGAATCATATCCCTTGTATTTTTCAATCATGAAGAAAATTGGAGAGATGCTTCTTAGGGCAACTTTTTTGTACAAGCTGTTTTTTCAAGGCTGCTGTTCATGATCTCCTTTTACTTTGCTGTGAAAAAAATATCTCTATTTCCTTCTGTGGTTTTTTTGTGTGCACCCTCTAAAAATAATAACTGCAAAAGGATAACATAATTTCAGAAGCGATAAATTGCACCACTACCCACTGGTGCTTAAAGGTTTTACCTTATTTACCTTATGTAGGCAATGACCTGTTTCCTTTTGAGCCTTCTTGTGCTTCTCCCATTTCTTATTCTTTAAAAAAGCCAACTAATTTCCCAGGATCCAATGAATTATTACAACTATTACTAGAAGTATATGCTCCTTGCCTAGAAAGATATGGTTTATAATCTTATTATCTGCACCAAGCCTGTGAACCACAATACGACCGACAGACAGAGGCGAGGCAAGGCTTTGCAAACTATGTGTTGAATTAACCACTCGAAAAAACTAAAAAGCTTTCATTTTTGTTTTATTAAAGTATTTAGAATATATATAACACAGTAAATCTGAACCATAAGGTTTCCTTTTTATAGAGTTTAGTTACTCTATTTTATATTAACAATAAAAACTAGCAAAGCATTAAAATGTTTGACCTTAGTGTGGTATTCATGAAACGGACCCAGATGATCACCTTAATGCTGACAGTGAACTCTTTTAGCTTGACAATGAACATGTGTGCTTCAGTGTGCCATGTATGTTTCAAAAATATACAATTAGCTCTGGGAATAAGAGAAGGCAGTAAGATTTAAGAGAGAGGCACTTTAATCTTCCTATCTAGGAAATAAATACTTTCGAAGCAACTATACCAAATAAATCATGACTTTTGTAAATTTCCTCTTACCTATTCTTGTTTCACAGTCAAGGCAGATATGAGGTTCAGAAAAGCTGGGTTGTACATCCCAGATATTAACAAATCCATTACTGGACACATTACAATGGGATGCTACTTCTGCCAACCTATTGTTTCAACAAAGCCTCTCAAAGGAAATCTATCCATGTACAAGAACCTTGTTGCCTCTTGCTGAACTAAACATACTGTTCAATAGCTGGTTATATTTTCCCATATTATCCTCTCTTATGGACTGACTGTGGTAATCATCTACCGAAACATTCTCTAACACGACACCATCCAGATACATTGGAATGGTAAATACTAGCAAGCAAATTTGCTAGAATTCGGAGAGTTTCAGTACAACTTAAATGTGTGAAGGTAAGAAAGGTTCCTTTAGGGCAGAGGTCCCAAACCTTTTGGGCACCAGCAACCAGTTACATGGAGAATTTTTCCGTGGACCAGAAGGTGTGTGATTTTGTGTGCTGCTTGCATCCCACGGATTGGGCTTTGCTTGTTTGTGCGGACTGGTTGCTGGCATACCACTGCCCGGTACTGGTCCATGGACCAGGGGTTTGGGACCCCTGCTCTAGGGTAATTTATTCCAAACAGATGCTCTTGAATTCTGCAGATTTCAATTTCCAGAACCCCAGACAATATGGCTGTTGGTGAGGGTCAAGACACCATATCAGGAGATTGCCCAAACTGGCAAAACTGCTCTGGAATTCAGAATTATATGGAATCATTATAAAATAAGGATTATCGTAAGTACTTCTTACTACCATAATTACTTTTCAGTTTTAGTTCTAAAGCCCCGAGTGACTTTTTCACCATTAAAAGATATACAGTGATGCTGTGCTTGCCTCCCATGGATTCTAAGTTGACAATGTAATTTTCATACAAAAGGACCATCTGTATCTGTCCCACCTTGACAGACAAACTCAATTAACCTTTGCTATTCTCTTCCAATCTACCCTTTTAGACAAAAGCAGTGATCCACAAACAATACGTTACCTTCAGAATCTCAACCACTGTGACACCAAGAGATATAGTCCTATCAGCAGTATCGGAAAATAAACAACTTAGATTAGTTTCTCTAAGAAATATGGATTATATTCATGTCACACTTGAGCTGTCAGAAACATTAGGTTACTTTTAGCATAAATCTGCGTAGCATAGTGTACGATATGCTGTCTGAATGGCAAACCAGAACGGATTCAAGTTGCTGACATAATTCAACTACATTAATATTAAATCCAATGTTTAAATTATAATTGGCTGGCTTATAGATTAGTCATGACTAATTTAAAAACAATGTTGGCATTCAATTAGTAGAACATCTCTTGACAACATTCTATAATTCTATTTCATATGGGAATAAACAATCTACACAAGACTTTTCAAGTCTGTTTCGAACCAGTTCAAACAGATCATTCAGCAGAAATGATCCAGCTGAGATGCCCTGCTTGATCATTCCTATGTAGCTTCTCCTCTCACTTGGGAGAGTTAGAGAAATCAAGAAAGTTCCTTCTGTGGCTTTTTTACCATTGTTGTTGTTGTTAGCTGAGAAGTCGTGTCCGACTCATCGCGACTCTATGGACAACGTTCCTCCAGGCCTTCCTGTCCTCTACCATCTTCTGGAGTCCATTTAAGCTCATGCCTACTGCTTCAGTGACTCCATCCAGCCACCTCATTCTCTGTCGTCCCCTTCTTCTATTGCCCTCAATCTTTCCCAGCATTAGGCTCTTCTCCAGTGAGTCTTTCCTTCTCATTAGGTGGCCAAAGTATTTGAGTTTTAGCTTCAGGATCTGGCCTTCTAAAGAGCAGTCAGGGTTGATCTCCTCTAGGACTGACCGGTTTGATCGCCTTGCAGTCCAACGGACTCGCAGGAGTCTTCTCCGGCACCATAGTTCAAAGGTCTCAATTCTTTGGCGCTCAGCCTTTTTTATGGTCCAGCTTTCACTGCCATACATTGCAACTGGGAAGACCATAGCCTTGACTATACGCACTTTTGTTGACAGGGTGATGTCTCTGCTTTATAATGTGCTGTCTAGATTTGCCATTGCTTTCCTCCCCAGGAGCAAGCGTCTTTTAATTTCTTGGCTACAGTCCCCATCTGCGGTGATCTTGGAGCCCAGGAAAATAAAATCTGTCACTACCTCCATTTCTTCCCCATCTATTTGCCAGGAATTGAGAGGGCCGGATGCCATGATCTTGGTTTTCTTAATGTTAAGTTTCAACCCATGTTTTGCACTCTCCTTCTTCACCCGCAACAAGAGGCTCTTTAGTTCTTCTTCACTTTCTGCCATTAGAGTGGTATCATCTGCATATCTTAGGTTGTTGATATTTCTTCCTGCAATCTTAACTCCAACTTTTGATTCCTCTAACCCTGCCTTTCTCATGATGTGCTCTGCATATAAGTTAAATAGGCAGGGTGACAGTATACAGCCTTGCCGGACTCCTTTCCCAATTTTGAACCAATCAGTGGTTCCGTGTCCAGTTCTCACTGTTGCTTCTTGGCCCACATATAGGTTTCTCAAGAGACAAATAAGATGGTCTGGTACGCCCATCTCTTTAAGAACTTGCCACAGTTTGTTATGATCCACACAATCAAAGACTTTAGCATAGTCAATGAAGCAGAAGTAGATGTTTTTCTGGAACTCCCTAGCTTTCTCCATGATCCAACGTATGTTGGCAATTTGATCTCTAGTTCCTCTGACTCTTCGAAATCCTGCCTGTACTTCTGGTAGTTCTCGGTCCACATACTGCTGGAGTCTAGCTTGTAGGATTTTAAGCATAACTTTACTAGCATGAGAAATGAGTGCAAGTGTTGTGACTCAGGGCCAGCCTGTGGGTCCGACAGCCGGCTCTGATGTATCGGATGACTCAGATGAGGGGGAGGAGGGAAACGAACCGGCTGATGATGGTTTGGAGGCTTTGCAGAGTCCTCAGCCGGGGACCTCTTCTCAGCTGCGTGAGCCCGAGAGTGCGGAGGAAGATGACCCACAGCTGGCCCTGTTCAAGGACGCCCGACGTAGGAGGCAGTCGAGCAGGAACAAACAAAGAAAGGCTGCGGGACTCCTCGGGAGGAGGCACAGGGAGACCACGCCCTGAGCTCTCTATAAAAGGAGTGTTTGGGGAGGGGCTGGTTGCTGAAAGCAACTTTTCCGCTTGAGAAGACAAGCTCTAGTGTTTTTGTTAACTGCGTAATAAATCTTGGCAGATGCCTTTTAGCCTTGGACGCTCTCCAGTCTCTTCTTTCTGAATAGGGGTTTGCCTAATTACAAGGCCAGAAGAGGGCTGACTCAGAACAGCAATGGTGCGGTAGTTTGAACATTCTTTGGCACTGCCTTTCTTTGGAATTGGAATGTAAACTGATCTTTTCCAATCCTGTGGCCACCGTTGAGTTTTCCAAATTTGCTGGTAAATTGAGTGTAGCACTTTTACTGCATCGTCTTTTAAGATTTTGAATAGCTCAGCTGGAATACTGTCACCTCCACTAGCTTTGTTGTTGCTCAGCTTTTCTAAGGCCCACTTCACTTCACATTCTAGGATGTCTGGCTCGAGGTCAGTGACCACCTCATTGTGATTATCAGGGACGTTAAGCTCATTCTTGTATAGTTCTTCTGTGTAATTTTGCCACCTCTTCTTAATCTCTTCTGCCTGTTAGGTCCCTGCCATTTTGGTCCTTTATCATGCCCATTTTTGCATTGAACGTTCCCTTCATCTCTCCAATTTTCTTGAAAAGATCTCTGGTCCTCCCTATTCTATTGTTTTCTTCTATTTCTTTGCACTGTTCATTTAAGAAGGCATTCTTATCTCTTCTAGCTATTCTCTGGAATTCTGCATTCAATTGGGCGTATCTTTCTTTTTCTCCCTTGCCTTTCGCTTCCCTCCTTTCCTCATCTATTTGCAAAGCTTCCTCAGACAGCCATTTTGCTTTCTTGCATTTCTTTTTCTTTGGGATGGTTTTGGTTGCTACCTGTTCTACAATGTTGCAAACCTCTGTCCATAGTTCTTCAGGCACTCTGTCTGTCAGATCTAATTCCTTAAATCTATTTGTCACCTCTACTGTATATTGAACAGGGATATGATTTAATTCATACCTGAGTGGCCTAGTGCTTTTCCCTACTTTCTTCAGTTTAAGCCTAAACTTTGCAAGGAGAAGCTCATGGTCTGAGCCACAGTCAGCTCCTGGTCTTGTTTTTACTGACTGTATAGAGCTTCTCCATCTTTGGCTGCAGAGCATATAGTCAATCTGATTTCTGTTTTGACCATCTGGTGATGTCCATGTGTAGAGCCGTCTCTTGGGTTGTTGAAAAAGAGTGTTTGCTATGACCATCATATTCTCTTGACAAAATTCTATCAGCCTGTGCCCTGCTTCATTTTGTACTCCAAGGCCAAACTTGCTTGTTATTCTGGTTATCTTTTGGCTTCCTACTTTAGCATTCCAATCCCCCATGATGATAAGGACATCATTTTTTGGTGTTAGTTCTATAAGGTGCTGTAGGGCTTCATAGTAGAACTGGTCAATTTCATCCTCTTCAGCACTGGTGGTTGGGGCATAGACTTGGACTACTGTGATATTGAATGGTTTGCCTTGGATTCGAACTGAGATCATTCTGTCATTTTGAGGATTGTATCCCAGTATTGCTTTTCCTACTCTTTTATTGACTATAAAGGCTACTCCATTTCTTCTGAGGGATTCTTGCCCACAGTAGTATACCTGATGGTCATCTGAATTAAATTCACCCATTCCTGTCCATTTTAGTTCGCTGATTCCTAAGATGTTGATGTTCAGTCTTGTCATCTCTTGTTTGACCACGTCCAGCTTGCCTTGATTCATGGATCTTACATTCCAGGATCCTATGGAGAAAAAATCTTTACAGCATCGGACTTTCCTTTCACCACCAGATACATCCACAGCTGAGCGTCCTTTCGGCTTTGGCCCAGTCACTTCTGGCACTACTAGTACTAGCCCTCTGCTCTTCCCCAGTAGCATACTGGACGCCTTCCAACCTGAGGGGCTCATCTTCCAGCGTCATATCGTTTTGCCTTTTGGTACTGTCCATAGGGTTTTCATGGCAAAGATACTGGAGTGGGTTGCCATTTCCTTCTCCAGTGGATCACGTTTTGTCAGAACTCTCTGCTATGACCTTTCCGTCTTGGGTGGCCCTGCACGGCATAACTCATAGCTTCATTGAATTACGCAAGCCCCTTCGCCACAACAAGGCAGTAATCCATGAAGGGGTTTTTTACCATTATGTTGAACAAATCAATATGAATCTTGACTTGTGTTTTTCTCAATAAGCCAGAGGCATTTTTTTTTGTTCTTAACTTATGACTATCATTTATAGGGGAAAACAAGCCTGGTTTGGAAATACTGTTAAAGCAAACCATAGATGGGACCATCTGGTCTGGTTTAGCAATGTCAACTGACAAGAAAAACCAAGACCAAGTAGGAGCAATTAACTAGTGTATACCAGCACATCTGCTCATTGGACCGCTGGTTCCATCTGTTATTTCACTCGCAATGTTTTTACCCTCTAATTGACTTTAATCTTGGATCTTGGTCCAGCACACTATTTTTATGAAATATTCTGTGTAAGCATTAGGTAAAAGACAAAGCTACTGGAATAATTTTAATTTGATTTGAGGGATTTAGTACAAATTGTTCAAGGACCTGAAGAACTGCTGCTTTTCAGGTTTAGACAAGAGATGTGGGGCAAATTGTGGCCCTTAAGTTCTTTTGCTGAAATCCTTGGAACCCACCCCCAAGCCACGATTATTGAAAATGCAGCCATATCACTGGTGTTAAGTGCTGATTGCAAAAAACACATTCTTTGCTTCAACGACTACAGTACAAATAATCCTTGATTTACAACTATTTGTTTAATGACCATTCAAAGTTACGGCACTGAAAAAAGTAACTGTTTTTCACACTTAGAACCACTGCAGCATCCCCATGGCCTCGTGATCAAAATTCAAACGCTTGGCAACTGGTTTATATTTATGACAGTTGCAATGTCCCAGGGTCATATGATCACCTTTTGCAACCTTCTAACAAGCAAAGTCAGAAAGCCAGATTCACTTAACAGCCGTGTTACTAATTTAACAATTGTGGCAAGAAATAGCAATAACAATAGCATTTAGACTTACCATGTTTCCCTGCAAATAAGACCCGGTCTTATTTTTATTTTGCCCCCAACTCAGGCACCAGGTCTTATTTTCAGGTTTGTATGTTTCCCACTCACTTCCGGCATCGACAGTCCCGCCCAGCTGGCCCACTTCTTCTGCGGCTGAAAGAGCAGCTTCATTCTGCATCTGAGAATGGAGCTCCAGCCTGCATTTCGTGGTCAAAGGCTTTTCCGGAAGGCCACTGCAGCTGAGAACCGAGCTATGGATTCAATTCGTAGCTCAGTTCTCAGCTGCAGAGGCCTTCCGGAAAGGCCTTTGATGGCGAAATGCAGGCCTGGGGACGCCGCAGAAGAAGTGGGCCAGTGAGGAGAGGCCTGGCTGCAAGGTAAATGGGTGTGGGCCGCATGGGTTAGCTCCACACCCCCACCCCTGCCCTAGCTTGATTTTTAGATGTGTGACTCGACCCCAAACTAAAGTTTATTTTTCGGATAGGGCTTATATTAGGCCCATCCCAAAAATCAGTGTAAGGGTTATTTTCGGGGTAGGCCTTACTTTCTGGGAAGCATAGTGCTTTATACGGCAGAGGCTCCCAACCTTTTGGGCACCAGGGACTGGTTCTGTGGAGAGGTTTTTCCACAGACCTGAGGGAGCATGATTTTGCGTGCTACTTGCATCCCATGGATGGGGGTTTGCTTGTTTGCATGGCCCGGTTTTTGGCATGTCGTGGCCCAGTGCCGGTCCACAAACTGGGGGTTCGGGACCCCTGCTTTACAGCCTTCTCCAAGCAGTTTATAGAGTCAGCATATTCCCCTCCCCCAACAATCTGAGTCCTCAGAAGGATGGAAGGCTGAGTCAACCTTGAGCCATTCAGAATCAAACTCCTGGAGTGAGCAGTGAGTTAGCCTACAGTGCTTCACATTCAAATCACTTTGTCATCATGCTCTTAAAGATCGTAAAGTTATTGTTAAGTTGTTAAGTGAATCACTGCAGTTGTTAAGTTAGCAACATGATCATTCACTGGAGATTTTTAAGAAGAGGCTAAACAGTCTGAGATAGTATAGGTTCTCCTTCTTGAGCAGGGGGCTGGACTACAAGACCTCCAAGGTCCCTTCCAGCTCTATTCTCTCTATTAAGTGAATCTGGCTTCCCCACTGACTTTGCTTGTCAGATGGTCGCAAAGTGTGATCACATGACCCCAGAACACCACAACCATCATAAATAGGAGTCAAGTATCTGAATTTTGATCATGTGACCATGGGGATGCTGTAACAGACGTGAAATGTGAAAAACGATCATAAGTCACTTTTTCAGTGCTGTTGTAACTTCAAACGGTCACTAAATGAACTGTTATAATTTGAGGACTATCTGTACTAATAACAGCAGCTCTGTCTCTATGGTTGCTCAACAAACCACGGTTTAAAATCTTGACTTAACATTTCTATATGCACCTCTTAAACTAGCCTTTCCCTACGTTGGATCTGCAATTTTCAGAATTCACACGGTTATGGAAGACCCTGCTGAAGGAACAAGAACTTCTGATCCTGGCCCATTATAAGGATTTTACAGAGTTTGTAAAAGAGCTTTGGACCAGCATCACCAGCCATTAGGGATGAGGGACACTATAATAGGGCCTCTTGTGCAGTCAACCTCTTCAATGCGCTACTACCCTCATGTCTAGCACAGCCACCTAAATCATTTTAGGTGACTCCCACCCGAGGTGAGCTTGGAGGGTAGAGGTGATTGGAGTAGCATCTTCTTCCAAAGAGCTTAAATGATGCCTGAGTTTTCTTAAATCCTTCACACACAAGTTGTTTAGGTCAACAAGCTCAACGCCTCTTGCAATTAATAATGTAATATACCTGTTGGTACACCCAATTAATTTTTCCCTTTAGCCTTCCATGGCAGTTACTTCATATTGTCTTCCCAAACACTGCCACAGGAAGGAAATAAGAACAGAGGCCCTTGAAAAGGAAAGTGGTAATTTTGGAACAAAATGTTTTTAAATATAAAGCTTTAAAGACATGTGTAATTCATATATAGGCACTATCGTTGCCTGAAGCCTCTGAACAGCCTTTTCCTTTACCATATCCTTGTCAAGAAGGGAAAATGCTTACAGCATCTCCAATCTTTAAGCCTCACATGCCTGAGACTTGACTCCTCTTCCTGAGCATCACGTTCTTATAAAAGGCATTACAATTCGTCTTTCGACTGCTTTGAAAAACAGCTTTTCCTAGTTCAGGGGTAGGCAACCTCGGCTCTTTTATGACTCATGGACTTCAACTCCCAGAATGCAGGAATTCTGGGAGTTGAAGTCCATGAGTCATAAAAGAGCCGAGGTTGCCTACCCGTCCTAGTTGGATAAGTCCCTAAATGCATGAAATGTAATCACTCCAAGGCTGCAGGCAAGTGGTAGGACAGATGCCCTGTAGCAGGAGGGCCCAGGTTGTATCTCCAGAGGGAAGTTGGAAAAATTTCAGACCGAAATGCCAAAGAGCCGCTGCCAATCATATTAGACAGAGAAATGGTCTGCATCAGTGTATCATACAATTTATTTAATACTTTTTGGGCTGCTATCTTTTATTCAATGGGTTTATATCCAAGTAGAGTTCCCACCGATGGAAACCCTGAAACGTAAGATAATGAAGCAACGTGGCAAGTCTTTATCCAGAGAAACAGCAGCTCTGTTAATTCATTTATTCTGCACAAACGCTATGATTTTTACCCCTCTCAGTTTTTCTGCATATCAATTCTGTGGAGTCGGGTAGGGTGAGCAACAGTCAAAGTTTAACCAATGTGCTTCATGGCTAAGTGTGAATTTGAACCAATATCTTCAGTTCTGGTCAAATGCTCCACTACTAGTTACATTTATGTAAAAATACAAAAGCAGTAACAACAAGGAGAATGACTCCTGAGATGCTGATAAACATAGATTCCCAATAAATCTAAAGACAGAATCTTAATTAACATTTACCTATTTTGAGGAGCGGAGAACCTAAGAGAATGACAATTCTGTGTTTGTCTTTTTTTTTTAAACACATCTGCTCTTCCCTAGATATGTTGGACTACAATTTCCATCATCACTGACAATTAGCAATAACAATTGGGAATAATGGCAGTTTTAGCCCCAAACTCCTGGGGAATATCGAGTTAGGGAAGATGTCATGTGCTTTGAACCTGTAGAACCACAGCAATTCCAGTGATTCGCAATGAACTCAGAACAATCTTAATTGATCAAACAATACCATGCCTTTACTCATTTATACTCTACCTGCCATTGGTTTCCCGACTGGCTTGACATATAAGTTGTTGGGAGGCTTCGGAGGCTGCTCTTAACAGGTGACCCTGTCAGTGGGCTTCCCACATCACCAGAGGTGGTTTCAGTGGCCACAGCCATTTGATACTGAGAATAGTTGTAAAGGTTGTTGTAATAAGGATACAGGGATGGCTGGTACAAACTGCTGTAGTAGGTGGGGTCCATAACTAAGTCAGATGTGCTCTCCAGATGCCCTCTGCTGGCCAGGGAAGGAATGTCTTGAATCAGCATCCGTCCTTCTGTAAAAAAAGA
>NC_139513.1:224851093-224903593 GCF_947247035.1 Vipera ursinii
ATTCACCCCGTGGGCTGGGGAATGGAATAAGAAGTAAAAAGGCAGAGAATTACTAAAAGAGAAGTCTGGAACTTTCATTGCTTTTTCCCAATTTGTTGTTGTTAGTTGCGAAGTCGTGTCCGACCCATCGCAACCCTATGGACAATGTTCCTCCAGGCTTTCCTGTCCTCTTTTTCCCAATAAATCAAGCCAAAAGGCAACCCTTCCTTTTTCTTCTTCTTAAAAAGGTGGCATCTTAATGTACAGCAGTAGTAGTAGAATGATGGGGAGACCTGTGTTGATCTCAGTGAGACAGCAAAGTGTTGTTAGTTGGCCCTGCAGGGACTTCTTTCCTGACAGTTGGAAACATATGTGTTTAGGGTGAGTACTGGGGTCCGGGCTGAATTCTAGGATGAGGACAGAAGCAATAATACAGACTTTACCTGGAGAGAAAAGCTGCTTCCAGATATATGAATCTTAGCACTGCCCACTTAGTATTTTTGTTATTAGGTACAAATGGGATTGGAATTGGGTTTCCAACTAGTATGTAGTATTGTTTTTTCCCTGTATGCATGTATATCTATGCAAAACATACAATCTGTTTTGTAGGTAGGTAGGTAGGTAGGTAGGAAGGAAGGAAGGAAGGAAGGAAGGAAGGAAGGAAGGAAGGAAGGAAGGGAGGGAGGGAGGGAGGGAGGGAGGGGGGAATTGAGATTCAGCTGCTTAAAAAAATTACGGATTGTTGTAATTCTTGCTATTCTTATGGACTGTTCTCACCATGAGGTGCTTCAGGCCACCTTTCTGGAAAATGAATCTGAAACATTCAGTTTTAATTGCAATAACACTTAGACTTATATTCCGCCTCATAGTGCTTTACAGCCCTCTCTAAGCGGTTTACAGGGTTAGCACATTGCCCCCAACAATCTGGAATCTCATTTTGAGCCGGCCAGAATTGAACTCCTGGCAACCAGCAGATAGCTTGCAATACTGCGCCACCATGGCTCTTTACATCCTATTACATTCTGTCTATATTAGGATGTGATGTTGCTGCCATAGGTAACAGTTGGAAGCATGACACCTGTTCACTGTAATAACATTTGCAAGGTTCTTATTTTTAATACACATAAAGAATGTCACTAAAATACAAGGCTAAAATATTAACTTTCATTTTTTGGTATTTATATTATTTTATTATACATTACAATAAGATTATAGTCAAATTTTAACAATGATTAAGTCTTCACAAATACAAAGCTATGAATTACTATATAGCTTATATTTGAATGTTAGTATTTAATAGCTTTATTTTTTTGACATATGACTGTACCAGAACTATATTATGAGCAAAAAGAGAGAAAAAAGACATCAATGCACTATCTAAAAGTGTATTCTTCCCTTGGAAACTACCGGTAAATTCTTCTTCAGTATTAGAACTTTCTTTGATCTGACAAATGATGGATGAATGCAAGTACAAAATGACCGCAATGCATCATATGGATGATATATATGATCTTTTCCCATAAAAAGTAGAGGGTCCAAAACTTTATTTCTACTCTGAGCCCTTTGTGGGGAAACATCCAGGGAGAATTTAGAACAAAATACAGCATAGACTAGATACAATTTACCAGAAAACCCATCAACCTTAATAACGCAATGATTGAGTAATCTCCTATTCCTAGAAGAAATCAGCCCTAATGCTTGGAAAGCTGATCCCCAAAAATCTATGCTAGATTTTTCTGGCATCTTAATTTACGTCCTAATATGTTTTAAAGGCTGAGCGCCAAAGAATTGAGGCCTTTGAACTCTGGTGCTGGAGAAGACTCCCGCGAGTCCCTTGGACTGCAAGGTGATCAAACCGGTCAGTCCTAGAGGAGATCAACCCTGACTGCTCTTTAGAAGGCCAGATCCTGAAGCTAAAACTCAAATACTTTGGCCACCTAATGAGAAGGAAGGACTCACTGGAGAAGAGCCTAATGCTGGGAAAGATTGAGGGCAATAGAAGAAAGGGATGACAGAGAATGAGGTGGCTGGATGGAGTCACTGAAGCAGTAGGCGTGAGCTTAAATGGACTCCAGAAGATGGTAGAGGACAGGAAGGCCTGGAGGAACGTTGTCCATAGGGTTGCGATGAGTCGGACACGACTTCGCAGCTAACAACAACAACATGTTTTAATATCCAAATATTTTCACATTCATGATCTATGGAAGAATCAACAAATCTCCTTTTGGGGAGGATTTTCTCTCTGGAAGTCCCCTGCTAGAAGAGTCAATTCACCATTAATTTAGAAAGTTCCATTTTAAAAAAAAAGCCACACAAGAGAACTAAGGAGGTAATTCAGACATTATGTACTCTTGAGTTGTTTGATTAGTTAATAGTGGCCAAGTCTAGCTTATTTAAACTGACCATCTACTAAGTGCTGGTTACTGTTTGAGCAAATATGAGACTGGTATATCTTCTTCAGATTCAAAGATACCAAAGGGAATTTTATGTGTACTGAAACAATCCACTAATTCCCTTACCCTTTTCCCCTGGAAGTGTTCTTAACCACAACCTTTAAAGCAATTAGCAACTGGAGTAATTCAAATGAGCTAATGTGTGATCACAATCTTCAAACTGTGTGTTTTAAAAAGTTTTAAATAACACATTGCTCACTTATAACTGTGGCTCTTCAAAATTATAAACTGTGCACTTAACAAGTTTTTTTATTGATTTATTTAAATCCAGTCTTTGTTATTTTTACAAATAACTCAAGGTGGCAAACACAACCAATTTACCTTCCTCCTCCTATTTTTCACACAACTAGCCTGTGAGAAGGGTAGGGCTGAATCTGGTCCAAAATCACCCAGCTGGCTTTCAAGCTTAAGGTAGGACTAGAACTCAGTGTCTCCTGGTTTCTAGCTTGATGCTTTAACCACTAGGTTAGGTTAAGCCATTCTGATGCCTATATGGGTGTGTTTACTAATGTTCTATGGCTGAATTTTGGTGGGCCGTGATAGACCTCTTCTTCCAATTTACATGCTCTTAAGTATTTTCTTTGTTTAACCTCAGTCCCTAGAGAGATGCAAGAAAATCAGACTATAACCACTGTCTACACAGGGATGGAAAGAGAATTGCATGAATGCACTAATGCTCAAAGACATAAGTAATGTGTTCTTTATCAATGTGATCCGTTAGGTGACTAGCTAGCTAACATCTTCAGGTGATGAGGAAAAGGCAGTTGGCTAACCACAAAGACAACACAATCCATCCAAGTGTAACGTCTGATCAAGCCCTTGTGTCCAATTAATGCTTTACAAAGGCACACTGTTCAGAGGAGGCAGCTTTGCAAATGTCAGATAATGGAATGTGCCGACGAGGTGAAGTGGTTGCAGACTGAGCCTACAATAGCACTGGCAGAGGAAAGACTTGATACAATAAAAAGATTTTCTCAATCATCCAGTGTTTTATTTGCTGCAAGGAGACCATAACATGTTAAGACAACAAGGTATAAGCATTTGCAGTAGGTAAACAGAGGAGAAAACTATCTTCCTGGTTCTCCCAAGCATCACAAACTCAAAATGTCAAGTGTTTATGGACCACACGGTAAGTGACAAAACAGAAGTAGAGTTCAGCTTTTGACTGAATGAACAAAGTCAGCGGGTGAGTCATCACCATCATCATTACTAAATTCAGTTTTGGTAGCTTTACTCCAGAAGTACTCTGGGCAGCACCTAATGAAATAAAATAAAATAAAATAAGCCTGAGGTATATGAGAGTAGTTACTGTGCTGAAATCTGTCTGCTGCTCACTACAGAAAAAGAAGCATTTTATATTGTTGCTCATGCCAGAAAACAGTTAGAACATATCCAACTGATGATTCATGTAGAGCCTCTACTTGAGGACCTCCAGCGAAGGTCACACCCTCTCACTAGATTGCAACACTGCTCAAACCCCTGCCAAAACCTAGTATAACTAGTAACTTGAAGCCATTCGATTTAATCTTGCCCTCTGGGGCAACAGAGATTAAGAGTTTCTCCCTGTGTCTACAGGGTCAAACATACTTGGTTTCTTCAACCCACTCAAGGAAAGAAGCTGCTGCACTAAAGAAGTCCCTGATGCCAGGATTTGTCTTCTTCTTTAATATACAGGTAGTCCTCGACTTACAATATTTCTTTCAAGCAACTATTCAGTTACAGCAGCACTGAAAAACGTGATTTACAGTCTTCCCACTTCCAACCCCATCACAGCCCATGGTCACGTGTACAAAATTCAGGCACTTGGCAACCAGCATGTACTTACGATGCTAGCAGCATCCCAGGGTCATATGACTACCATTTTGTGACCTTCCTGAGAAGCAAACTTAATAGAGAAAGCCTGATTCGCTTAATAACTGCACGATTCGCTTAAGAATCATGGCAAATAGGTCATCAAATTGGGTGCAACTCACTTAGCAACCATCTTGCCTAGCAATAGAAATTCTGGTTTCAAATTCTGGTCGTATGTTGAGGACTACCTGTGTCCGGGAACGTGACGAATACACTTAAGATACAAAATCCCACAGCTTAGATCCCCTGCCAAATGTATTAGGCATCTAAAGCTGCTAAAAAGTACCAGTTGAAGTATTCTCTATTTACTGCATATTGGGGTTTACGGCTAACCTTTTTACAGTCTGCCTACACATTCTTAAAAGGACAATAAAAACTATTTTTTCAGGCAAAGCCAGTGGCCACCTTTGATTTTATTTTTATGTTGCGATATCTCTCAACTGGAAGTAATTATTTCACACATCCAAAACTTCTTTTCTGATCACAAAAGAAGTTTAGATCCCGACTCAGCAGTTTCCAGCCCAGCCCTCCCCTCGGCTGAACGCATCCTCCCTTCCTCATTAACAGACCTGGCTTTAAGGCTGCGTTTGAGGTCGAACAAGAGCCTTGAATGAGAGTGGTGTGAAATCACTCCCTAAAGCCATAATCAGGAACCAGTGGAACAATATGTTTCTCCCACCAGACCTCTCATGACAGAGCAATTTTTGCTGTCCCTTGCTGCTGGGCCATCAAGGTTGTTTTCGGAATAGAGTGAGAAAAAGCACAACAGAAGCCAGAAGTTTTACCTGGTTTTTTTATATATAGATATATAGCTAAAAAAAAAAAGATTCTCCTTGCAACTTTCATTGTTTCGGGGCTGAACTTGTAGCTTGCCCATAAAGTTAATGTGCAACGCCATATTCATTTCAGTTAGGGCTGTGGGGTTTGTTTTTTTTGCCACCCCCCAAAAACAGCCATTATCTGTAATTACCCATCTCCCAAGTATAATTATTTCTCCTCGGCTACCTTACAGCCTCCAGGATTTGATGCAGCTCACTGCATTATGTGATCAAGGAGGGTTTCCTGACCTTTACAGCACTACTCTCCACATACTGAGCAGGGCAGTGCATAGGTGTCCCCTCAGAGTATGTGCACAGAAATGTCACAGTACTTGTACCCATTGTCAAACATTTAGCAATGGCACAGCACTTGCCAGATCAAAAGGTGTTCAATGTTTCCAGTCTTGCTGTGCCCATGGGGATCCTTAAAGAGCATTTTCATTAGAGAGATAAGAGTATAAGACAAGGGCCTTCAAACTTGGCCCTTTTATGACCTGTGGACTTCAACTCCCAGAATTCCTCAGCCAGGGAGTTGAAGTCCACAAGTCATAAAAGGGCCAAGTTTGAAGACCCCTGGTATAAGAAAGAGATGGGTGAAATGAGATCCTGGGAATGAATCCTTGACTTAAAACCATTCATTTAGTGTCAGTTTGAAGTTACAAGAGCAGTAAAAAAAGTGACTGACAACTGGCCCTCGCACTTACAACCGTCACGCATCACCATGGTCAGCCCTTGGCAACTGGCATATAATGAGGATAGTTTCCACTTCCCAGGTCATGTGATCAACCATTGCAATCTTCTCAGGCATCTTCCACTAAGCAGTCAATATTAGAAGCCAGATTAACAAAGCTGCACGATAGGTCGTATTCTCCTAGTGCTACTGTTGGAAAACTGCTGTCCTCAGCCTTTAGTATTAAGGTTAGGATTTTAAAAAGCTCATCATTTTTTAAAATGATAAAAACATTATTGATTGATTTC
Source organism: Vipera ursinii (assembly GCF_947247035.1). Lineage (NCBI taxonomy): Eukaryota > Metazoa > Chordata > Lepidosauria > Squamata > Viperidae > Vipera > Vipera ursinii. Next base: position 224,857,173 of record NC_139513.1, read on the forward strand.
TATAGCTGCCCCATCTCAGCAAATGACTCAGGTCACAATGTTACAAACAGCTAGAATAGACCACCTTGTATCAAGGAAGGCAGCACTAAACAAGTCTACAGCAATACAAATACTGCTCTTGGCTGGAAACTTCAGAAAAATTACATAAAACATCCGGATAGAAAACGAAATGGCGAAAAATAAAACCAGTGGTACACTTCCACATCCATACACACACCATCTTGAATAAATGATAAAAAGGTTTCTTTGGAGGAAGGTGGTCTGACTATATCAGTGGGAAAAAGTAACTTTTTCCTTCCTCCTTCCCAGTTTTATTAGACTCACACTGGCTCTGTGGTGATTATAGGCATTGTAATCCCCCTCATGTAGAGCAGGTCAAATTGCTGGAGTTGTTACTGAAGTCACTTTAGCTCTGGAAGTAATAAACTGGGCATGGATTATTTATGATTGTTACTCAGGATTCATTGATTCTTTGTTCTCTGGAAATCCCATGGCCCTGTTGCAGAATTTGCATAATATGAGGTATGATGGACACATCTCTCTGAAGAGAGAACGGGATTCTAAACTTTTTCTAACAAAACTCCCATTCTCTTACGGGCAGGGCTTTTTTTGTCATAGAACACCCAGAGTGAAGTTCTGGCATCTTTTTTGGATGGAACCTTGTAGGGTAGGCAAGGCAGATTGTATGACGTGTGTGAGTTGCGACACCTTTTTTTTTTTTTACGAAAAAAGCACTGCTTATGGGACAGTATTATGATTCTGAACACTTCCTACCATGGGCATCTGCTGGGACAGGGGTGGAAAACTATGGCCCCTTTATGACCTGTGGACTTCAACTCCCAGAATTCCTAGCCTTAACAGCCAGGTAAACAGATACTTAGCTGTCTAATGCTAATGCCCCTCTTTGAGGGAGATGAATGGTTTGGAAATATCAAATATAAATAAATAAATACACCACAAGAAAGAAACTTTAATGACCCCACTTTGACTTTCTTTGGTATAGTTAGAAGGAAAAATAGTCTCAGGCTTGTTATTTTAGCCCATATTAATAAATAAAATTCTATTTTTTTTGTATATTTCCTGACCTGGCCTATTTCAAAAGAGCCGACAATGGGAAACCAAAAGGGTAAGAGTGATGCAAGTAACACAGATAATATCATTACAGAAGCCCACCCAGTTCCCATAGTAGTATCCAGCTCACCTATTCCACATCTTTCCCAATCCCCTCAGGAAGGATCTTGGAATAGAGTCTTTTTAAATAAAATAAAATAAAAAAAATAAGAAGAATGACATTCCAGGTAAGATGGTTTTGGAAGACAAGTTATCCTGAAAGATGAGAAATCAACTAATCAGTCAATCTGTAATAAAATAAATGGAAAGATATGGGAATAGAAGAATTTGAAAAATAAAAACTAAAAATCCTGAACGCAACATCAAAATGTAAATTACAGAAAAAATTATTGGCAAATTAAAAAAGTTAATTTCTTCTAAGGAAAAGGAGAATAGGGGTAATTCTAAAAAGATCTTGGAGGCAAATTGCTTCTTTCCTGGTTTTCTGACATAGGTTTTGCATTAAAATGTTTCTCTTTGGTTTAATGTTAGGAACAATTAAAGGTATTTATATAAACAGTAAAAAAGGACTGAGGAAGTTGAACCTTTTAATATGACAATATCTGTTCAAGAAAGTCCTCATTTCTCAATCTTATGTCCTCAAATTTAACAGGAAATATACTAGGAGAAATTTACACAGTTGTTTAGCAAGTCAACTTTCATGTCTTTTACTAATTTAACTACCCGGTAATAAAAGAAAGCATATTCTTGAGAAGGAGCATAAACACTTGCCACTTTTTGAGAGAAAATGATGATTTAAATAACGAACAAATTTACTCATAAAAAGGTATGCAAAGCTTATATATTTAAATGTGTAATTTGATTTAAATTAAAATACATACTAATTCATAAGGGTGTTGATACAATATAGCCCATTAGAGGGATGCTCACAAATAATCTCTATAATCTCTGATCGTATTCTGTAGTAATTTTTAGAAATTAATTAAATTAAAGATTAAATTAATGATAGTTATGCTTCTAACAATTGCATTGTTTTCATTAACTTACAATAAATGAAATGATAACTCCCTTCCATGTAGACTTGCCCTGTCTGCCAGAGTGGAGTTTATATAATTAGAATGATACATGTCAAATAATCTCAAAGAAGTTACGATAGTAGTATCTAAAATATTATTATTTTTTTTTTCAAAATTTCTTTGAACCTTGCCACAATGCATATTATTGGGTACCATAGCATTATATTATGTCAAGCATAATTGGCAGTTTTGTGAAAAAATTACAGTAGTTGTATTCTAGCTGTGAAATAGAAACAGCCTATAATCCTAAAAACTAAATTATAGAAATTAAAAGTAAACAGAATGGAAAATTCTGTTAGCAGTCATAGAGCTAAATAGAAAAGGACCCACTGGATCCACAAATAAACCAGCTCCCCATAGCCTCTGTCTCTTTGTGAACCATTTCCATCTGACTTGGATTATTTTTTTATAGGCTATGTTGTAGGTGCTTACATCTCCTTGTTTTATTCTCCTTTGCCTATTCTTATAGTTCAGGGGTGTCCAACTTTGGCAACTTGAAGACTTATGGACTTCACCTCCCATAATTCCCCAGGCAGCATGTAAGGGAATTCTGGGAGTCGAGGTCCACAAATCTTAAAGTTGCCAAGGTTTGACACCCCTGTTATAGTCTCCATAAATCCGATGGCCCAAAATATGGAAATATATTTTTAACTGAGCCCTAAATCTCTACCATATGGGGAAAAGGTAAGGGTTAGCACAATTCAGGCTGGACTATACTTATATTCTCCATTTCTTTGTAGGACTATGGAGTACCTACAATTCTGCAGTTTAATCATTTTCCTAATGAAGAATTAAGAAAAAAGCTGTTCAATATTCTAAAAAGAAAGCAAGCCGTCACTAACTGTATATAAATATTGCTTACTATAACTATACACAGTGCCTGGGCCTCATCCTGTTGATGTCTATATTTAGCTGTATGCTCCTTACTTGCCATTTCTAACTCCAGCTCTCTTGATCCCTCAAACAAAATGGATTGTGAGGCATTCTGAGACTGCTAAAGACTATCCACTGAACTCTGTAATGTGTACAAAAGGCTTCAAATCGGAACAGTACAATTGTTGTAAATATTATCAAGCATTCCTATAAGGCCTATCTGCACAAGGGAAGACAGTTCTGGGGGCAGGCACCGACTTTATCAGGAAAGACGTCAATGCCTAGTGTCATGTGATTCTCAAGGATGATGATTATTATTTTTTTGGCCAGAAAAAGCACTTGGCTCTGTTTTAAATACAGTGAAAGTATTTTTCCACCCCATTGAAAAGTTGGCACAGTTGCCAACAGCGGACATTAATACTAAAAATTGATCCACCCTATTACATTGTGCGCAGCAGTGTACTATATTGATCAAACGCACTGATTTATATTCTTGTGGATAGGTTCTTCCATTTGTTATACAACCAGGCATTCCAAATTATTCATTGCATTAAAAATTCCAGCAGGCAGTTGTTGAAAGTCATTTAAAATTATCATTTAATGCACAACTTGTTGACAGTGGGCTCACAGTCTGATAACCATCTTCAAGGGACCAAGATGTTACGTTTTTAAAAATGTAAAGAAGATTACAACTAACTGGCATTTCATAGGCATATTTCACTTATTAAATGATACTCAGTTAATCCAAAATTAGATTTGTCCTAAGAAACAAGACAGTGGCCCCTATCCTAAACGTTTCACTAATCTTAGCTTCACTGGATAAAAGGGCACCTAGAGGAATCCTTGAGTGTTACATTAAGAACACTTTCATGGTTTCAAACCCTTAGAGTTGGGCAATATAGCTCTATATGGAATATAACTTCCATATGGAATGTGTGAGGCTATTTCTTTAATTTTTTGTTGATGTGGGAGCTAAGGGCCATGTTGAGTTTTCATTCTTAGATGAAACTGGAATGATTTTTACTCTTTTCTGAAAGGCACAACTTAGGACAACAAATAAATGCCTTAAAACTGAGATTAAGGCTTCCAATTCGACACTAAAAATCCTGCAAAATACAAAGAAATGTGAACCAAACTTTATGGATGCCAGAGTCTAGTGACTCCATGAAAACATCAGCAATACCCCTTTCAGTCACTAGTATCTACTATACATGAAGCATGGCTCTCCCTACTAACAATGTTAGACTTCTCTGTGTTAAAAATTACACAGCATTAGGGAATTATATCTCTGCATTAGGCTGTCACAGAGTTTATCTAGGCTCTTCTTCCTACAATTCAAGTCATAGTTATTTATGAACATCTAATCTCTAATTAATGGTATCTACTGTTGGAAGTTTGGAGTACTGTAGTTGGAATAATTTGAATAATTTACATCCAAGTCATAAAACCCATGAATTAAAGAGGAGGAAGTGTTCTCTGACATTATGCTGGTACCACTCTCACTTTATCTTGGGGACAAGTCAAGGGCAGCTTTCCATAGGAGATCAACATTTATAATCTCCCTGAAAAACGTTGTTCTACATAAGACAACAAACTTGACACAAGATGCTGAGCACACTCTGATCTGAACTTCTGTGCTAATTTGGAAACAGAGGTTACAGTTTCTTGCAACCGATGGTCAATAGGATTGTCATTTTCAGAAAGGAGTAATTCCTATCCCATGGGTTATGTTCCAAGAGTAAGAAAGAATTCCAAGCATGTGCAACTGAAAAGCTTTCTGCAGCCTAGTCTCTTGCACATATCAGTAATTAGAAATTTGGAGAATTGAAGTCCAACACATCTACGTGAACCAGATTGAGGAGGATTAACAGATAAATAGAATTGGAAGGGGTCTTGGAAGTCTTCTAGTCCAACCCTTGACCTTTTCAGACAAATGGTTGTCCAATCTCTTCTTTAAAAATGATGGAGCACCACAACTTCTGAAGGCAAACTATTCCACTGATTAATTGTTCTGTCAAGAAATTTCTCCTTATTTTTCGGTTAGTTCTCACCTTGATTAGTTCTTGTCCATTGTTTCTTATCCTGTCTTCAGGTGTTTTGGAGAATGGGTTGACACCCCCCTCCTTTTTTGTGGCAGTCCCTTAGCTATTTGAACATTGCTATCATGATACCTCTTGTCCTTCTTTTCACTAAACTAGACATACCCAATTCCTGCAACCGTTCTTAGTATGTTTTAGCTTCCAGTCGCTAATCATCTTTGTTGCTCTTCTCTGCACTCTTTTTAGAGTCTCAACATCTTTTTTATATTGTGGCAGCCAAAACTGGATACAGCATTCCAATACAGGCTTCTGTTGTGATTCAGGGTCAGCCTGTGGGTTCGGCAGTTGGGTCGGACGATTCAGAGGAGGAGGAGGGGGGTGTTGGAGAGGTTGCTGAGGGGGTTGGAGAGCTTGCTGATGAGAGCCCTCAGCCAAGCCCCTCCCATCTGGTCACGACGCAGACCCAGCTGTGTGAGCCTGACAGCGTGGATGAAGATGACCCACAGCTTGCCCTGTTCAAGGACGCCCGACGCAGGAGGCAGTCAATCAGGAGTAAACAGAGGAAGGCAATGGGGCACCTTGGAAGGAGGCAGAGAGAAGCCACGCCCTGAACTGTTTAAAAGGGGAATGCGTGGGAGGGCTGGTTTGCTGAAGGCAACCATTTGAATAGTTCCTGTTTTATGGTTCGTGTCTTGTTTTGCTCTATTTGCTTTTGTGTTCATAAATTTGGCAGGCTTAGTTCCAGCCTCTTGCCTTCTTGTAAAAGGCGTTGTCCCTGCCTTATCTGCAGGGCCGGTAGTAGGCTGGTACAGAACAGCTTCCTAAGGGAAGCCCTTCTCAGATTTTGATGACAATGAAAAATTTTTCAAAACTTTTTCTTAGACAACTGTCCATTCACAATTACAATCTGAACCACCTGCATTTTTCCCCAGAAGGAAAATGAATGTCCTATTCACCCCTCACATATTTTTATCAATGTTTTCATGTTAAAAAATGTTGCCTACTGAAGAATTGCCTATACTGTAGTTCACACATATTGAAACATATTATAATCGTGATTTGCTGAATTAAGAGTGGTGGGGTTCACACATCATGCAAAGCAATAAACCACACTTCACAAGCCACACAGCCAGGTTGAAAGGTCAATAAACCCAAATTAAATCAGTAAGTTTATGACTCAATGTGATGCCCACACTAGTTAGAGCTAAGGGATAGAGCTGACTGGATACGAGGTAAATGATGGAAGGTAGCACTACATCATTGAAAAATATTGTATTGGAATAGGTAATTTTGAGAGAAAAAAGCTGAATATCCAAGCATAAATAACCCGACTTACAATTCCATAAACAGTAAAATCTAATATTAGTATAGATGCCATCAGACTGTAACAGGATATCAAAGACTAGGTTAAGTGGGGAGTAAGAGCCCTTTATGAATATCTAAAAGGGTAGACCTTGGAAAAGTAAGACTGGGATAAAATTATTATAAGCTCACTCTAAAAATAAAACTAGGGAGTATCTGCTGATAGATATTCTTCACATGCTACTTCAATAGAAGCTTCATTCTAGAATCTACAAAATGATAAATACAAGGAAGATTTTGGCAAAGAGAAGCACTCATGCAACTGTATGGCTCAGATGTGCTGCAAATAAAATAAAGCAACTACATTGCATCCCTCTTCCTCATTACCTTGTAGTAAATGCCTCTGAATTCAATGGGATGTCATTCTAAACAGACTAACAAAGATTGAACTACAGTATTAAGTTATCCAAGTGCATCTTTGAATAAGTAGACACACAAAGTCACAAATAAAAAGTTAAAATGTGTATTTAGAAATTACATTACAAATGGTCAAAATAAAATCAGCAATCAAGTCTGTTTGCTATCTTATAATTGCGGATTCTAGGATACAGTTTCTATTGAAGTAGCATGTGGTGAATTTCTAGTAGCAGATACCTCCCTTATTTTATACTGTTTCTTTACACAAGTTATTCAATATAGATCATACTAAATTAACTTTCCTGCTTACCAGATGGATTATCTGGATTTGGTTTAATGTGCTGTGTAAATCCAGTCGATATTGGTTACAAACGGTTTTTAATACATAAAATTAGTTTAATACAAACAAGGAAACAACCAGTTCAGAAAGCACCAAAAATTCCACAGATCAATCCTGAATTATAGATATTCTCTTCTATTAGTTTAATATAGGATTAATTCTAATAATGTAACAAGATCTATAGTGTAACAAATGAAACAAATCATGCTAAACTCAGTAAGTTCTCTGAGCCAAATTATTGATTCCTACATGTTAGACTGAAGAAAAGCTAATAGACTGGGAAGGAACATATTCAAAGCTGAATACAACAAAAGCAACCCATTTTCCATGCTGTAAAAAAATGACAAAGTTATTGCCCAGAAGTCCAGTGAGTGAAGTACATTGGACAGCATGCTAGAGAGTTTGTACAATTTACCAGTGGTGGCCACACATACTTCTATGCATATGAGTGCAATGGGAAGCATGGGATGTGCTATAGATGTGCTATTCTGGATTACATGACTGGAAGAGACTTAAAATAAATTAGTCACTCATATTCCAAGCTGTTGCCTGAGACTGCCTTGCCTATAAAGAAATGTTTTCCCCTTCACCCTGCAGCCTAATCTGGCTCATTTTTTGAACTCAATCTTTCTCTTGCTCATACCAAATCAGGTCTGGCCCTGTTCAATTTTTGGATTGACAGACAACTGGACAGAGTCCAACTGGTTAGAAAAACAAAGAAAAAGAAATGACGCCTAGGTTCACCATGTTGGGCTGTTGCCCAAGTCACTGGACATGTTTGGAAGCAAAAAGATACAGAAAACTATAACCCTCTGCCACCATCTGTAACTGTTCGGTTGTCGCAGCCGAATTATTCTAGCTCTGCCTCTCTGCATAATTAACTAGTCTATTTTTGCTTCTTTCAATCACTGCTGGCTGCAAGAAGTCCTTTGTAGCTTTTTTACATTCTGAGCTAGTCTTGTCTCCAGAGAAAGATTTTGGTTCAACCCAGCTTGCATCCCTCTTCTATGGGCAACTGCTTGCAAATTGTGAGTCTGACTGCAATAGCTACCTAAGCACAAATATTTACTTCTTTGGAAAATATGCCTTTTTTAAAAAATATATGTCATTATATATCTCCAGTCATCCTTTGTACTTTATTTAAATAAGCTGGGAATTTTAGAAACCGTTGCTCCCCCAACATATCCGAAGGGCATCCAAATTGGGGAAGACTGCTGTACATTTTTAAGCGTGCACTTTAAAAGAAGACATATTTGCAAGTGCAATTGCAAACTCTTGATAGGACCATTTCGCTTTTGCTTTTATTTAATGGGAACCTGAGCCCATACACCATATCTCATACTATTGATGTGATCAGCAATACGCTTCTGTGCTTTTAAAAAATTAAAGAACAGATGCCGATGAGTCTCTGTATGTCTGAGGCACTGTCCTTGGGAACGTGTTATCGATAAATCCTTTCCCCTTCGTGGAATAAATCCTTCCCCTCTCATGGGAGTAAATTGTAAGAGAAAACTACATCATTTACTGCTTAGTGACAACTTTTCTCCCTAATGTTAATGGCTGCATGCAGATGGGGGAGGGGAGAGGAATGAGGGAAAATTTCCATAGTATTGTGATTAGGGAGGGAAAATTGAATCCAATTTAGCCCCCCACATTGGTGTTTTGAAAATAACTCCACTGCATACTAAACATTATAGATATATATATATTAAATGCATACACAACATTACTGCTAGCCATGTCACAAATGCAACATGTTGCTAGGCTCTTCACTATCAAATATAAATAACCTACCTCTGCAGAGGTTGAAAATTGTCTCCAGAATAGTCCTAAGCAATTTTCTTAAATCCGCCTGCCAATGATGCTTGAAGCATTGCCTTGTGTTCCAACGGCCTAATTGAACCTTTAGTTAAGAAAGGAAGCGTCTCCCAATTTAATTATTTCCCTTGTATTTTTTAGTTTCAAGCCATCACTCTTGGTTATGTTGCTGCAAGCATTGTAAATAATACCTCCCCTTCCTTCATATTATTACCTCTCAAATATTTATAGACTGTTATATTCACCCACTCTCTTTCTACAAGGTATATATCATTTTTGTCATCCAAGTCTTGATCTATTCAGGTTTACCCACGTCCCCGTTCATAATGAGATGCCGCACTCTGAAGCAAGGTTCCAACGAGAGAGAAGAAAAGCAAAGTTAGACTAACTTCTTGATTTTGGCACTTCGATGTCATCAACATTTTCAGCCCTACCAATCTCACAAAAATAATTCAAAGTTCAACTTCCCAGCAGAATGCAAAGAATGTCTGTCCATTCGAGCTCCACATCTGCTCTATGTTTTTAGTTGATGTTGTGTGCATCTGTGCTGTGATTTGTAAAATCAACTTCTGCTATGAGAGAAACTGCCACGTGGCCAAAATATATGCCCTCTCTTGCATTTGAAGTCCCAGAGATGGTGGCGTTTGGATATCACTGGGTCAGCATCTGAAGCTCTACAGGAAGACTGGCTAAACAGCATCCAGGAGTTGGGAGGCAAGATAACAATGGTTATCACCAAATGGGAACTGACTCACCCTTCTCCAAAAGTTTAACAAAACAGTTGCCTTCACTACTCCTCCAGATGCGGTACAGCACTGGTGGGGGAAAAAAATCCACTCAACTACTAGATAGAGGTGACAGCAAGAGCTCACACAATCTTTGATTGATCCTGGAAAAGGGCAAAGACCCTACATGACAATGGTATTCAAAGCTCATTAGATTGTGCTCTGGGAAAACTTCTCAATAGTTTTAAAAATAGGCCAGCCCTCTTCATCCCCACTAGGTGTATTGTTGATTTCATTTCCTGGACCTCCAGTTGCCAATACACAGGGCAGAACAGGCTGATAAATGCTTAACATTCACCTTGATCACCACTTCTAAGGACTTGGGAATGAGCTATTCAGGGCACTGATAGTTAACCATGGGTCTGGAGTACCTCAGGGATCACCTACTGCCGGCATCAACTTCCCTCCGCCCTGTGCGTTCCCACAGAGAGGGCCTCCTCAGGGTGCCACCGGTCAGAGAATGTCGTCTGGTGGCCCCCAGGGGGAGGTCCTTCTCTGTGGGCGCCCCAGATTTATGGAATTGGTTGCCGGTCGAGCTCCGGATGGTGCCCGACCTTCGCTCCTTCCGACGCGATCTGAAGACCCAGTTATTCGAACAAGCCGGCCTGGCCTGATGGGGGGGGGATTTTACTGTTGTTTTTAATATATCTATTTATTGTTTTAGCTGGGCATTGTGTTTAATTCTTTTTAACTTTTGTATCTTTGTATTTTTATATGTTTGCCCTGTTCACCGCCCTGAGTCCTTCGGGAGAAGGGCGGTATATAAATATTATTATTATTATTATTATTATTATTATTATTATTATTATTATTATTATTATTATTATTATTATTATTAATTATTATTATTATTATTATTATTATTATTATTATTATTATTATTATTAATCCAAGAATGGAATGGCATGCCTAAATTCAGCATCCATGCTGCATTTCTGTAACCAATATGGCCAAGAGACAGAAAAATAAATACTGTATGCTAGATTTTTATTTGTCGGAGGAAAGTCAACGTTGTAAATAATTAATAGTTATTAACTTTAGCTTCTCTCAAGCTATTTAAAGCCTTAACAAAACGAAAGCCATCTACCTGAATCTGAACTCAGATACGATCAATTGGTAAATGGCTAGCAATGATCAAATAGTGAATATGTGCTCCTTGCAAAACTGGGTCCCTACACAGCATTCCAGCTGAACACTTCAAATCATGCAGCCTCCACGTACAATGGATTGAAATACACCAGTTTGAATACTTAATAGGGTATTTATAAATTCAGAAGAGGTTTGCTTTTTCCCTTCTGTTCCAATTAGCTCTGCCATGGAGGTGGATTGTAGAAGCATCGTGAAGATTACAGTATGTCCTTTTAATACTCAATTCTGTTAGTATGATATGTATGGTTATATTGTAGGAGAATATATGGATTAATTGGAGATTAAAATAATTCTAGCAATCCCCAAGTCTATATCAGTGAGACAAGACAGCATGTTGTTTCAATCCTGGTTTTTTTAACATTTTCATTTGTGGAACTATATGGTTTCAAGTAATCCTTATAATTTATTTAACCATAAACTATAGATTGCAATCATTTAAATAAATGATCATTAGTGATATTTCCAGTATCATTTATTTTGTAAATAAGTATCAAACATTTGTACACAAATTTTGCACATATATGCTAATCTGTACCACCAATTTATCTACTGACCATCTTCATTGCAGTAGTTTTTATCTCGTAGATTTTTTATGACTGAAACCATAAGCTATATGTAAACAAATGAAAAGGGAAGAAACATTTTGTTTTTTAATACCAGCATCTTTCATATGAAATTTTTAGTCAAATTGTCCAAATATTTGGAGTGGCCCAAATCAAAAAAATGGGTTTGCATGTAAAAATAGCTTTTGCCCATACCTGCAGAATTATTAATGTAGAGCTGTATTCATATAATAGCAGAGTGTTCCCACCAAATGTGATTAATGTATCCAACAAGAAAAATTAGCAATACAACTACTTTTTTCTGAGTCCTCAATCTAATAAAAGTTAAGTATTAAATTCTGGTCTTGCTAAATAGTTCAATCTCTTAAGAAAAGACTATGGAAGCACATTTTTAAATCCTATGAGAATTTGTTTGGGACAAAAGTAAGGGTTAACCAGGAGTGATTGAAAACAGGTATTAAACATAGCTATGTTGAAATTTTATAAAGCAGAACAAAGGAGGAGATAACTTTTTTCTGGCCAGATTTTGCCAATATATGGATGAGAAGTCAAAAGCCAGAATAGGCCTTAAATATTAGGAAGGGTTGAATTTTACTTATACTATGGAGTCTTGGAGATTTTTTTTTTAAAAAAATGCATTAAGACTTTTTTAAGGAAAACTTTTTGACCTTAGCTGAAACTATATACCAATTCTTAATATGATGGTGGAGAGGTTCCAAAAGAATTGGACTGGGAGGCACAGATTTAGTTTTTGAACTAAAATAAGGAATAACCACCATTATATCGAATGAACCCCTTCACAAGCAGATGCCTCCTTAGCGAACTATGGGGCCATAATCTGCTCAATCAATGTGCAAGTGGTAAAAGAGAAGGCAGCAAGGGGAAAGCTGGGTCAACAGTCCTTATTCTTGTTTGTCTTGCTCTTAAAAAGACAGAGAATATAATCCTTCCTGTTCCCCCTTTTAAATTATATATGAGAATTTGTTTTATTTTCCCTCAAGAGCAGTCTGTGCATTCTTCTAACAAGCCACCTTTTTCTTTCTTTCTTCAAGAGATAAAAAATGATCTCTTGCAGAGAGACCACACAGTTATGTGCTTTATGACTGCCCACGTCCTGTGACCAAGTCACATTTCAAACATACCCAGAAGCAGTGTCACACTTAAATTAAGATATGATTCCGAATGGCCCAAGCCCAGGAGAAAAGGACGGATTATGTTCTCTGTCATAATGAGAAAAGTACATAAGAAACACAGCCACAGTAAAAATACAAATCCCTCTTTCTCTTTCCTCACACAAACACCTTGCATCTTAGCTATCAAAAACACCTTCATAATTTGGTTTTCTCATGTAACTCATCCAGTTTCTCCTCCTTTATCATGATTGATGGTGATGTACTGTATTTAGGATACAATTTTAAGATTAGATTCTTTTTGGCAAGAAGTGCAGAATATTTAGCCTCAAAACATCCATTTTCTGGATTCTTTTATATTCTTGATCTCCACTTGCATAACCAATTTTAAAAATAAACACACCGAAACACAAATGACAGGACTGAGGAATGAAAATAACAGTAAGACCTCTCCTTGCCCCCCCCCCACTTCTGTTCGGTCTTACTTTTTCCCCCCTCAAGGAAGCACGGTGTGTCACCAGAGGCTTGAAAAATTGACTCTGGCCTTTCAATGTGCCATAATATTTCTGACCTGCCAATAAAATGGATACAGCGAAAAAAAGACTTTTCTGGTACCTTGTATGATTTGTGCAGCTCTTTCACACCCTATTCCTCTCTCGGTAAACCATGTAGAGTGTGATGAAGTTTAAAAGAAAAACTGCTATACCTCTAAGGAAGTGGGAGGGAGAGAAAACCTTCACAAGCAAGGAGTGAACCCACTGCTTTCTGCAGTTGTCAAATGAAAAATCTGGTTGTCATGGACCTGTGGACAATAATGGCGGCTGCTAAAACTGTCTCGACTAGGGAGAAGAACGAAACACAAATTATGAGGCTGCCTTTGACTTCTGTGACTTATTAAAGCTGTGCCTGAGCATTTATTTCTTTTGCTGGTATCCAATTCTGCTCAAACTCAAGAGGAACTTATAAATAAGAAATCATATACTGTATAGCATTCTGTATAGCCCGTTCTCAACAAGACTTACTGGCTGTATAAATCAGAATGAAGGAATTGGAAGTTCTGCATAATCCATAGATCTAGAGGGAGTGCAATTTTTCAAAGTAACTAAACTAAATTACAGGCTGCAGTTAAAATTGCTTTATTTTAAAGCCAGCTGAGATCCGAGGGTTTTTCAGTGGTCACTGAACTATGATTTGCAGCATCCTTCATTGCGGTTCACATGTTTGAAGCTCTGGGTTTCAGCGAAAATGGAAGGTAGAGCTAAAGTGTCTCTTATGCAGCCACAACTTTCTTTAGGCTCATGCAACTTCACCACCACCACCACCTCAAGAAAGATAATGCCACAATGAATACCAGAACTACACCACACTTCATGGAATCTAAAACAGGGCTTTTTTTAAAAAAAAAAAACAAAATATTGAGAACTTTATGGAGGAAGGACAGAAGGAGACTAGGGATGAAAAAAAAAGTTCATGCAAATGCAGCTAATCCTTTATCACTAGCACTTTGCCATTTTATGTTATATTATGTATGTCTGTATGTGTGTGCGTATGTATGTATGAAAGAAATATATTTGCCATCCTTCTCATATTCAACAATTCTGGCCAACTTACAGAAAAAATATTAAAGCGTTAAAAATATTAAACTTGACAATCATAGAAACACAATGGATAAAATCGTTAACAAATAAAGTCATTAACACCAGATGAGAAAGGAGGGAGCCAGACATACAGGAGTGGGAAGGTGAGATTAAGTTTTAATTAGTCAACCAGCTCCAGTAAGAAGCTCTCCCATTGGGTCCCCAAGCCATCTGGCAGAGCCAGGTCTTAAGGCTCTTTTGAAATGTCAGGAGTGTGGGAATCTTACCCCACTTCAGGAGGTAAGACGTTCCATAGAGCTGGAGCCACAGCAGAGAAGGCTCTGCTCCAGGATCCCGCCAGCTGAAATTCCTTGGCTGATGAGATCCACAATATGCCCCCTCTGCCAATAGGCCGCTCCTACTGGGGTGAGAGGGCTCCTCAAGTCGATTAGAATCATGCCATGCAGGGCTTTAAAGGTGATAACAAACACCTTGAATTGCACCTGGAAGCAAACTAGCAACCGGTGCAGCTCACAAAACAGTGATGTAATATGGACCCTTTTGAACAGGAATCCTGCAAATATATATTTTTAATTAAATAGATTTTTCTGGCTGAAATGTTCAAAAGCCGTAGTCTAAAGTTTAGTTTAGTTTTATTAAATTTTTATACCGCCCTTCTCCCGAGGGACTCAGGGCGGTGAACAGGGCATATGATAAAAATACAAAACTACAAAAGTTAAAATAGAATTAAATTAATGCCCAAGATAAAACAATAAAATATACAAATATTTAAAACCCAAATTAACTCCCCATCAGGCCAGGCCAGCTTGTTCAAACAGGTGGGTCTTTAACCCGCGCCGGAAGGAGCGGAGATCCGGTGCCATCCGGAGCTCCACCGGCAGTTGATTCCACAAAGCCGGGGCGCCCACAGAGAAGGCCCTCCCCCTGGGGGCCACCAGCCGGCATTCTCTGACTGGAGGCACCCTGAGGAGGCCCTCTCTGTGGGAACGCACAGGGCGGAGGGGAGTTGACGCCGGCAGCAGGTGGTCCCCGAGGTATTCCGGACCCATGCCATGTAGGGACTTAAAAACCATCACTAAGACCTTGAACCTCACCCGGAAGACAACTGGTAACCAATGTAGCTCGCGGAGCAAAGGTGTAACATGGGAGTACCGGGAAACTCCCAAGACAACTCTCGCGGCCGCATTCTGTACCAGTTGGAGCCTCCGAGTGGTCTTCAAGGGAAGCCCCATGTAGAGAGCATTACAGTAGTCAAGGCGAGAGGTCACGAGCGCATGAGTGACCGTACACAGGGTTTCTGAATTACTGTCAAACTGAACAGAGTCTGAAGAAATAACATTGAATTTATGGACAAATGATTTAATTTGATTAAGGCAGGCTCTTCAACCTTAGCCAAAATGATACCTTTAAAACAGGAGTGTCAAACTGCCAGCCCGCTGGCCAGACGTGTCATGAGGAAACCATGCCCACCCCTTTGCCGGCAATGGGCAAAAAGTTCAGATACGTCTCGCGACGTCTGCTTTAAAAGAATGCATGTTGTAAAGATGTAACATAAACAAGATTGTTGTACGTTCTTTATACATCCATCCTTGGTTTACTGAAATAAAATTAGATCTGAAACCCATGACAATCCAATTCTTTCCAGATCAAAGACTACGAAGGAGATCCCTTTACCCAGAGCATTACCTGTGGATGAGGTAGATACTACAGTTGCTGTGGTTGTTGACTGTGGTGGGCTGGTGCTTTCCAACAGGCAGGAACTGTTGGCGTTGTTTTCTTTCTTCACATACATTTCTGTGGCACTAGGCAAAGGGATGGGGTGACTAATCCCCAGCTCTTCCTCTTGGGCTTGCTGTCTTCTCAACGCAACCTGGAAAAGGGAAAGTTACACTGTATTTGCACTGTTATCTGAAAAACAGCAGCAGCAAAATTGGGTAGTTTTCTTCATCTTAACACACACAAAAGGTTTGCAGATGCAAATTAAGATGTAATTTTAAACCTAAAAAATTGAAGAAGATAAAAGGCTGAGAATTTTAATTTTAATTTTAGTTTTAATTTTAATTTTAACTGGGGTTTTACTTATGCAGGGACGGATATAATTTTTTAATCTGTTTTTAACTTTTGTATTTTTGTTTTTAATCACCCTGTAAACCGCCCTGAGTCCTTCGGGAAAGGGCGGTATATAAATGTAATAAAATAATAAATAAATAAATAAATAAAAGATAAAGATATTTTTTAAAAAGAACTAAAAGGTAAGCATCTACCAATAAGATTTCTAATTTGGCAGCTATCAAAACTTAGTTAACTGATATTTTTTAACCCTTTGCTTTAGAGAGTTTGGAAACCCCCTGGAATACAGACCAATTCAGATCCTTGGATTTGAAGGATCAATTTCAATTATAATTAAATGAACCCCTTTTACTGAAAACCAGAGATGGAGATTCTCTTCTATTCATATTTTTTAACAAAGGATTTAGTCTAGTAGAGTGAGTAGGATTAACAGCATCTACCTTTCATAAACAAAATAATTTTTCATCTTTATCGCATATGCATGTCTTTTGGGCATTTCAGAATGTGACCCTTATTAAAGAAAAAGAACAGAAAGTACCTGATACAGAATTTCTGCAGTAAATGTGAGATTATTCAAAGCCCTATTCTGTTCTAGAGAAGAATTTAAATCACGTTTAAAGTTCAGAGGACTCATTTTGCAGAAATCTCACTGAAGCCAATCCAGGCAGATCTTTCCTGTACACTATTTTATAAATTATCTTAAGCTTGTTTCAATATAAGCAAAGTGAAACACGACTATGTATTGTGGGCCACTTAATTGCACATATGTAAAATATATACAGTATGTCTCTCATTCAGAGTTACCGTTAAGAAATGGCATTTTTCCATAGCACAGAGCCTTTAACAGTTACATAATATTGAGCAAGAGTGTGAAAAATGTTTCAAATCTGAACTGTTCTGAACTCAAAAGATGCCTGTCTTAAATACAAAAAGACTAGTTCAATTATTTTGCAAGCGTTCTTAGCCGAAACAAAATTGTTCAGAGCAAAAAATGACTTTCAAAATGACTGGGATGGCCCATTTCAAACTTGACATGTTCCAAACACACCAAATTTTGAGAATTAACTAGAAGGAATGGCTTTTTCAGACTGGTACAAAATGAAAAAGTAGGTTAACTGATAAGAAAGAAGCAGAATGCAGAAACAGAGGCAGATGTAATACCAGAGCTAAAGGAAGCAAAAACAGGCATTCAAATATAATTAAACCAAAACACATTTTAATATTTAATGCACCAGGAAGGAAAACATTAATAATCAAGTCAACTGATATTAATTCAATGGAAATGTAGAACTTTTGCATCTTTTTAACAGATTAAGTTTGGATCGGCTGAAGAGATAATTTTTTTAAATCTAAGAAAGCAATTTTTTCAAGCCAAGACACTCCAGATAAAATGTGCTTTAATTCCTATAAATCCAACAGCATTGTGGCTGAGGATGATGGGTGTTGAAGTTCAAAGCATCAGAGTCTGCAAGAAAGATTTCATCCTCACGCTCTCATACACCTAAGCACCTACAACTTTATTGCAGCCAATAAAATTATAGGTAATGGTATTGAAATTAAACATTTCTGAATCAGAAATATTTCATGGCAACTAGGTCTGCTAGTGTTGGGCTGGGAAATTTTTTCTCTTTGCTGCCATCTAGTTGTCATTCAGATTTTTGCAGCCCAGAACTGAGAGCCTTATTATAATTCCAGTTTTCACATCTAACAGGCTAGTACAGGGGTAGGCAACCTTGGCTCTTTTATGACTCGTAGACTTGGCTGGCTCAGGAATTCTGGGAGCTGAAGTCCACGAGTCATAAAAGAGCCAAGGTTGCCTACCCCTGGGCTAGTAGATTACAAGCTGTTTACTTCCACACTGTTATCACGCAGTTCTGACAGGCATGTATTTACAATGGTTGAAGGGTCCTGGCGTCAAGTGATTGCCATTTGCAACCTTCCCAAGGAGATTCCAACAAGCAAAGTTAATGGGGAAGCCAGATACACTTAATGACTGTGTAATTCACTTAAAGACCACGGTGATTAATGACCATGGGAAAAAGTTTGTAAAATTGGGCATGACTCACTTAACAACCACACTGCTTAGCGACAAAAGTTCTGGTCCTTACTGTAGTCATAAATCAAGGACTACCTGTATGCCCTGGATTGCACAGGCTAAAATTCAATCCTTTCTTCAAAAGGTAAAGATTCCTTTGGGCCAAGCTTAACTCTGATCGGTCTTTGCCCAGACAGTTTTGTAGCAATACAGAAGAGATTTATTATTAGTTATTCTTTTTTTATATAAGAGTTTTTATTAAATTTTATAGGGTTAGGAAGAGGATATGACAAGGGGAAGGATCAGGATTTGGGATGGGGTTAGGATCAGGATTAGGGTAGGAACGGGATTGGGAACAACATTGGGGTTGCCCCTAATAACATTTTCAAGCTTTAGCAAACAGACTATTGTCCGGGTACATATGTTCAGTTAAGACTAATTAATATAACAGTAAATAGCTATAATATATATGCTAAACAATACTCATATACGGTATCAATTAGCCAATACGTATCGTTCTCCTTACTAATATATATTCAAAATAACATATCACATTCATTTCTCGCTAGTTTGTTTTCCTAACCATTGGTAAAATTTATCCCATGTTTTAAAATAAATTGAATCCTCTGTTTATCTGCATACTCTAAAATTTTCTTGATTAAAATCTCCTCAGTTGGTAGGTTTCATTTTTCCAGTATTGGGCAAATGCTATTCTCGCTGCTGTCAATACATGCAATATTAGATACTCATTATTATTAGTTATTCTTATTAGTTGTCCCCCCCGCACAAATTTAGCCTATAGTCTTCCAATTTCGGCTGAGTTTCCATTCAAGTATTAAGCAGATCAGTTTCAATTTAGCCTAGAAGCGAACTGATATACATGCAGAACCATAACTTCACCCTATCAGTTATCTTCATGCGTGTAAGACTAAAATTCCCCAAAGGGCGTGTGGTTACAATGACTGATGAAGACTGTTGTCCGTAACATTTAGAGAGCAACACTTTGGGAAGGCCAGATTAGACACTAAGACTTTAGTTTTTACACTAAACTCTCATATTTAAATATGAGACTAAATCTAAACTTATAAATGGTCCGAATAACAAAAGGTACGTTGCTTTACTACTATTATTACCTGACTTAGCCATTTAGTAATGCTTTCTAACATATGGTATTTAAATTGACAAAGTTTAGGCTTATCCTCATTCTTTTTCAAGAGATGACTAGAATCTCGGTAAGGTGCGGATATTCTACCTTTCTTCCATGCAGCTAGCATGAAAAACAAGCCAAGTAGACCTGCAGAAATTCAAAGGGTAGCTAAAGAAGGACAGGGACTTCTTGTCCTCTTTAGGTAGATTGCAGTATCTACCTAGTAGTCCTCACCTTATAACCATTCATTTAGTGACTGTTTGAAGTTACGACCGGACTGGAAAAAAAATGACTTATTACCAGTTTTCACACCTACGATGGTTGGAGCAATACCATGATCTAAATTCGGGTATTGCCGACATTTGGACTGTCTCACTGGGATAATATTCACCATTTGTAACAGTCCCAGACAACGTCTGACAAGCAAAGTCAATGAGAGAATCCAGATTCACTTAACAACCGAGGAGATTCTCTTAACAACTGTGACAAAAAAGAATGTAAATGCACAGCACACTTAACTGTCTTGCTTAAAAATGAAAATTTTGGGCTCCATTGTGATCGAGGAGTACTTGTACTTAAATGAACACGCCAATCAAACAATAACAGCTAAAATATGAGATTATAATTCAGACATATATTACAAAACCCTAACTCACAGATTTTTTTTACAAATGATTGCTAACAGAACGAGACTGTATTTAGCAATCACTTCTTTTCAGTGATGTAAACTGAACTATTGAAGAACTTTCTAAAGCCCTGTCCCATTTGTAATTTGTAGAGGCATCAGTGTGCCTCTACTACCCAAGTTTCTTCCCTGATCATCTGACAGGTTCAGTCCATGATTTAAATAGCTTTATGCCATCATTTCCATTTATCTGTTAGCCCAGGGGTAGGCAACCTTGGCTCTTTTATGACTCGTGGACTTCAACTTCCAGAATTCCTCAGCCAGCCAAGCTGGCTGAGGAATTCTGGGAGTTGAAGTCCACGAGTCATAAAAGAGCCAAGGTTGCCTGCCCCTGTGTTAGCCCGAACCCAAGAATGACACGATTCTTCCACACTGTTCTTTACTGTTTTCATACCTGTATAGACAAAACTCTTGTCAGACTGAGGACTCTACTATCTGCATCTACAATATACTATGTAAACTACTGGAGAGGAGCTGTCTACACCCTCTTTCTCTCACATGTAATATCCAGACTTGAGTTGCCTCTTACTCCTCTGGACTGCACCCCGTCCCACCTGGGGAGCCTCCTCACTACATTCCATCCCAGGATTAGAATGGGTTTTACCCATTGTTCCATCATAGTATGAAGGCAGATTAAATCTGCAACTTCTGGCACCCATTCTTCATGGTGCGGAGGTCAGGTTTATGACTCGTGGACTTCAACTCCCAGAATTCCTCAGCCAACTGCAGTGTATTTGGGGGTTCATGGTTTGTGTCCCTGCATAACCTCTCCTCTCTGGTCACCGGTCTGCTTCTTTGGGTGCCACTTCTTATCTGCCACTATAAAGCTGACAGTGACCCTCTTACAAGTATAGAAAACCTCTTATAAGGTAAAAACTACGAACAAAATCAAAATTTTAAAACAATTCTTTGAAGAACTGCAAATTATCGCTATTGAATGCAGGCTCATTCAAGCTCACAGGTAAAATCATTTCCTAATGGCAATACATATTTTATTTACTTGTTACTTGCCAACATTCTTAAGATCAAAATTATTTTTTACCTACTAAGTCCATACAAATGAACAAAACCTCTTAAGAAATAGAGATTTTTTTATTACATCTTTACCTTCATTCTATACTCCCTCTCTTTACAAGCAATTCCCATTTATAGGATCCTCTTCCCAATCTTGGATTAATAGTAAAAAATGTGGTTGTTTCCTTTGGAGAATTTGAAAGAAACAGCTTAGGTTTAAAGGAGATGACTACTCTCTCCAGAAGAAAGTCTTTCCAAAAGACGAAGTTTGTTCATATCCACTTAAAGCAATCAACTATGGGAGCAACTTTTTTTAAAGATAAAAAGCAAAGCAGCGCAAACCAGCATAATAATTACCGAGAAATTACAGGAAATTTTGACCTAGATAGTTGTGGTCTTATAAATCCCATGACATTCAATTGGACATTACTCTAGATAAGTGCAAAAATAGTATTTAACAATTGCCCTTTTGTAATGTCTTGAAAGTGTAAATCCATGTGGTTTCTGTGCCAATTTCTTTTAAAAAAATTAACACCCAGATAAGCCAAAGAATTGGACATTGATGGTCATGCCATGTAATGGCATTCTACTTTTGACTTGCCAAACTGGCATTCTTGAGATGTTTTGGAATACAATTCCCATAACATCTGGAGATTACTAAACTGGGGGAGGCTACATTGAAAAAAAAAACTGTTGAAAGATTATGACAGCAGTCTTTCCAAGTATTCAGAAATGGCATAAACAATTTTTTTTAGTTTACAATTATTTGTAACCTTTAAAATGTTGATATTTGAAAACTTCAGTATAATTTTTCAAATTCCTCCTGATTCAAGCAAAACATTTTGAACAAAAAGAAATTAAATATATATTAATTTACTGTTTTCCAACAGGAAGAATTTTTAATACAATGATTTTGCAACTCAAAATACTGAATACATTATTTTGCAAAAATATTTTTTTGCTCACTGAATTTTAAACGTTGTAACTGAAAACGAAGAATAAACATGTTAATGCTTGTGCAGTTAATAAAATTTGACGTCATTAAATCTTCATTGATTAAAAACTAAACCGATGGTAGGAGTCTTTCATTGAAGGGTGAAAGGATGTAGGACTAGAACCTGCCACCTTTCCCATCACCTTATTAAGCATTATTTTCACTATAAAAATCAGTCTCACGCTTACAAATGTTAATTTGCATTATCCGTTGCACGATTTCTTCCAATCGCATCCCATTTCTGCTTTTCCTTTTAGAAACCGTACACTACATAACAAGCATTGTTACTTGCAAGTCAATCCCAGAAAATTAGAAAAGCCCACCCTATCTAAAACGAATGCTAAGGAAGGGGGGGGGGACAAACGTGGAAACAGACAATAACGTTGAATTACATAGTGGATATTATTTGGACAATAAAAAGGCTATGCCTACTTTTACTGGAAACCAGAACAGTATCTTTAAGCTGTGCGGGATATACTTTTCTCCCAATTTATTCTCAACTCTGGCAACGAAGTTAAGGGTTGTTGCAAAAAAAGAAAAAAAAAGCATCCGAGAGTTTTTTTACACAGCAGGTCAAAACTACCCATTTCTCCGGGGTACAATTTTAGGCAACGAGGCAAGTAGCCTTATTTTCCAACCAGCACCACCGAGCGGCAATAAGGCCACCCTGTGCTTTTTCTGCCCCGGAGCCGGGTCCCCGCCATTTCTTCCTTGCTTAACCCTCCGGCTGCTCACCTGGGCGGCCATCACCCGTTGCCTCTCGGCGATCAAGCTGCATTTTTTACACTGGCAATCTCTCCACATGCAGAACCGCTTGTGGCCCTTCAGGGGTGAGGAGTAGCCGTGGTTCCTACAGCGCGCGCACTTGGGGAGACGCGGGGATTTCTTCCCCGCGGCGGTGGCGGTGCCAGCAGGGCCCTGGCTTAAACCTCCCGCGTTGCCGCCGGCTCCGGTGGCCGCTAGCCCGGCAGACTTCCCCAAAGGGCCCATTTTGGTCTCCTGGGCGTGATGCTCCGAGGAAGCCGACGGTTTACTGAAGGAGGTCTCGTTGGGCATGGCGCCTTTCGGAGCCAAGAATTGCGAAGAATTGCTCGACTTTGCAAGGAAGGGTTGGATTTTTAATCTGAGCCTGAAAGGACGGGCGAGGGTTCCCCGGAGGAGGCACCTCGCCTTGGCCTGCAAAAAAGGGTTGCTCGGGCTTGGCTGCGGTCTCTGGAGGAGCCGGCTGGCAGGTGGCAGCAAAGGCGTGCAAAGTAGCAGCGCACCTCGTCCCTTTGCAAAGACGCGGGTCAAATGGGGAACTTGCTGAACTTTTTTGCTGTTTGTTTCAAGGTATATTCCAGAGCCCGGACCCGCTCCCGGGAGCTCTAGGCTCCACCCCCAAGACCTTCTGCAAGCCTGACACCCACCCCCCCCCGGCTAGGCCCAGTCTATGAACTTCTTGGCAGAAGGGAGGCTGCAAGGCAGCCTTTGGCTCGGAAGCTTGTGGCAACTTCAGGTTTTAGCCCACTTGCAAATTGTCTGTGGAGATTCTCAGTCATCCATGTCGCGGTTGTCCCAAAGCTGCTTTTTTCCAACCGGACTTACTTGGTTTGTTTGTTTTTTTTCCTTTGAAAACGTTCGCTTCTCATCCAAGAAGAATTGAAGAAGCTTCTTGGATGAGAAGCGAAACGTTTTCAAAGAAAAAAAAACACAAACCAAGCAAGTCTATCTTTGCCTTTTGGAAAAAGCATCTCTGGGATAGCCCACTTGCAGTATTTGCAGCCTGCCGAAACGTAGTGGCGCGTTTCTTTAAAACAACCGGGCTGGTCTTGAAGGCGCCACCGAAACTTCTTCGCTGGCTTTGCTGGTAGGAAACGTTTCAATCAGGCACGTTTCCACCGCCCATTCTAATGCCGTTGATTCCCAAGGATGGGTGCAAGCGAGGCAGGTTGCCGGCGCGTGCAAAGCCGAGCCGCTCTCGCGCAAGGGCAAGGCCGCTGCAGGCCGCGTTTCTGCAACACGACTCTTCTCGCGGCAAGAAGGGATCCACAAGTTGTTTATAATGGCATGGAAGGCAAATAGAATGGATGGCGTTGATCATTTTTCATAGGGTGGGGGGGGGAAGTCTGAGACGCAAACATAAAACGTTTTTAGTCTCCTTTGTGGCCTTTCCGGGACCCCATTTGTCCACGGTTTCTTTGCAAGCCTTTTCTTGCCGTTCGTTCCTAGAGGACTTTGAGGTTGCAGCGTTTTGGCGAAGATGAACGCGTATAATTGGAAACAAGTCTTCGTGGGGACTTAATTTCGTCCTTGGGAAGGATGGGATGGGGCTGGAGGGGCAGAAGACCAGCAGAAATATGTCTCGGGTCAGACGATTTATGGAGAACAGCTGCTTCCATACCTTACTTCCACTTCATGAGAGGGAAGAGAAGTGGGAGATTTCCGTCCAATTTCACATCTTAAGTCTGGCTGATTAACGGCTAAAATCTCCTCCCTGGAAAATTCAAGGTTTCTCTTAGGTCGGGATTCTGAGAAATAGTTTTAAAACGGTTGTAAATCTGAATAATAATTCCTAGATATGTGGTCGTTTCCTTCAAACGATCTGAGGGACGAACACTTTTCTGTTCCGGAAACTTTATTAAAGATGACCGTTATCAATTGTTGATTGGCATTTTCGCTGTTAGAGGAAAATTTGTAAGTACTTCTTCCCACCCACCCTAAAAGATATTGCATGTGATAGCGGAATTTAAGCAAAATGCAAATATTTCAGCATATATAAGCGATTCTGACGTTGTTAAACAAGTGGGGAAATGCAAAATACAATTTTAAGTATTTCATGTGAAACACCTGAACAGAAATGGGAATTTGTGGATTTTTAGGGGAGGGGAGGCAACTAGAGGTAAGATTTCTAACTCAGACTACAATTGAAGCATAGAACAGTAATGCCCACCACAGAGGAAACATTATTGCTTCTGTGATAACATTCCAGGTTTGCCTTTAAGAATCCCCCCCCCAAAAAAAATTATAACTTCAACAGCAAAACCTACTTTGCCTAAAGTGACAATGAAACAAAATGAACCTATGTATGTGCCATCAATAGAAAAATGCTGCATTCTCAGTATTTTTCCAGTGTATATAAATTAGGGCATTTCACCTACAGTAGTTAGAGAATCCCTTCCCCCTTCCAGGTCATGTCCGGGCCAGTCAAATGTGATTATGGAAGCAACTCTACTATTCATATATGCATTTTTTTTAAAAAAAATATAGACCTTTATACCAAATTGCCAATATGACAGAATATGATGCGAACAATCAGATTGATTGTCCAAAGTGGGGCCAGAAAGAGAAATGTGGTCCCCAGAGAAACTGGCAGATTTAAAGATCAAACTGTCTTCTAGGCCTTGATCTAAAAATCTTACATTATTAGTTACGTTTACGTGACAAGATAGCCCCAGGTAATGGGTCAATAAGAAGGTATGTGCCCCAGAAAAACATCTTGCAGAAATGGACACTGCAGAGAATATGTTTTATTAATCAGATTGAGATATATTGTGTTCTGAACTCCAGTTGTATAAACCCCTGTTTTGGAGTTGGAGAAACTAATCATCCATCATCGCCAGCCTTGTTTTCAGATTTTAATTTCTGTATATCAAGAACTGTAACTGCTCTGAGCTTGGATAACATAGTGCCTGATCTTCTTGAGCCTTTCATTAGCTTTGCGTGATATGGAACCAAACTTCTGTCAGTGAACAGAATCAGTGCCCTAAACTCATGTGCAGTCCACAAGGTATGCTGGCTACATATGAAAAGCTGCTGAAGAGTCCTGTAGGCTTGTAGTGGCAAAGGGCCTGTAGTGGCAAAAGGAATTAAAAGAGAGAGAGAGAACAATGAAGAGTTAAAACCTGTAGGAAAGGACATTATGAAACATGGGAAAATGGGCCTCTGGTGTGTTCTTATTACCTGTTAAGAAGGCTTTTGTAAAACGAGGCTTCAACTGTGTTTTTTCACTAAAAGAAATTTATAGGTTACTTTGCATGTCAAAGTGCTACACAAACAGCTCCTTCCCTCTGTAAAGGTGCACTGGGATGTGACTAGAGCAGGGGTGTCAAACTGCCAGCCTGCGGGCCGGATGCATCATAGCGAAACTGCACCCACCCCATTGCTGGCAATGGCAAAAAAAAGTCATGATACATCGCAACACCTCATGTGATGTTGCGAGTTTGACACCTCTGGACTAGGGTCCCATGACAATCAGCTTTGCTGTTCTTGGGAATAACCAGTAGGACTTTATAGAGAAGATGGCTGCTCACTCTTTGAGAATTATAAGCAAAAATTTGTCCAGGAACAGGATGCTAGGCTATTCCACCTGACACTAGAGAACACTGATGCAACATTACAGAGAAGCAGAGGTGTCCACGATTTCACATTATGTTCATGTTTACAAGGCAAGTGATATGTTTGTAGACACAGCATGATAGTCTATAAATAGCCACCATAAGTGAATTGTTTGTCAAAAGCACCCTTATAGTAGTCCTGGATTTGAAACTAAGTCCCTCGTTATATAATTATAGGGAAATCACTATTTCTTATGTGCTAAGAGCAAATGCTGAGAGAATTGTAAGCATACCTTTTGTAAGAATAAAATCACTTAGGATGCAAATAGCATCCACAGTATATGCCTTAAAATGTGGGAATTGACATACTTGAAGATAAGTTTATTCATATTTTATATGCAGAGCCTGAGCAGTTTTGCTCTGCTAAAACAAGTGTTTGTAGACTATGTGATAAACACCTAGTAGAGCATCATAAATGGCAGCGCAGTTATAGCATGCAGAACTCTTCCAAACTGCTTTTGACATGGCAATACCACACATCTGTTAAATATTAATAGAGTTCGATCATTTTGTATTTAATTACATATTCCACCAATGTAACCAGGATAGACACTTCTATATAACAGAAAAGTATTTCTCCAAAAACCAGAACTACATCAAATTTGGACTGGTAAGATAAGCTGAGATTGGATCTAGCCAAGGTTGTGGAGAAATGCTTTCCAGAAAATCTCCCCAATGAATCATAAAAGATCAGAATTGTGCAAGCCACAGTATTCCCGCTGACACTATGGAACCCAAAAGTGGACTTTGAGCGAGCAGAATGGGAAGAGTGTTGATCCTTTTGAATTTTAGTGTTGGAGAAGATGCCTGGGAATACAGTACCACACAGACGGCCAAGAAAACAAACCAATAGAATCAACCTACAAATGTCCTAGCCTACACAGACATGGTATGCAAAGATGTAGCTCTCTGGAGAAGGTGGTGGAAAAGGTGGAAATGAGAAGAACAGAATAGCCAACAGCAAAATGGATGGATTTAGTTACAGTGCCAATGGCTACACTGCTGGAAAAGTTGAAAAATCAGGTTAGGGATAGTCAGAGATAAAAATCTACTTATGTGATTGCTAAGAGTTGACACTGACTTGATGCCAGATACCTCGGAAGCTTCAGCTGGTACAGAGTGCAGCTGCACAAATGCTTTTGGGGGTTTCCCGATACTCCCATATTACACCTCTGCTCCGTGAGCTGCACTGGCTTCCTGTTGCCTTCCGGGTGAAATTCAAGGTGCTAGTGATGACATACAAAGCCCTACATGGCATGGGTCCGGATTACCTACGGGAGCACCTACTGCCAGCGTCAACACCCCTCCGTCCTGTGCGCTCCCACAGAGAGGGCCTCCTCAGGGTGCCACCGGTCAGAGAATGTCGGCTGGTGACCCCCAGGGGGAGAGCATTCTCGGTGGGTGCGCCAATCCTTTGGAACCGTTTACCAGCTGAAATCCGGATGGCCCCCGACCTTCGCTCCTTCCGGTGTGATCTAAAAACCTATCTATTCCAACAAGCCGGCCTGGCCTGATGGATTTGGGGTTTTATTTGTTTTATTGTTGCTTTATTGTATGCTCACTTTGCTCTGTACACCGCCCTGAGTCCTCCAGGAGAAGGGCGGTATATAAAACAAATGAATAAAATAAATAAATAAATAATGAATCCTGCAAGAAGCAGTTGAGCAGGTGCTCACAATATTGTCCATTCTGAGCATTCTCTATCTCCCCTCCTGCTCACATGGTACAGAGCAAAGGGTATTCTGCTCACTCAGTAATTTTCAGTACATATGTGTATATATATACACACAAGTAGTCCTTGACTTACAACAGTTTCTTAGCAATTCTTCGAAGTTATAACAACCCACCCCAGCTGTCCTCTCCCATGGATATGTGATTGCATTCTGGATGCTCAACAGCTAGCTCGCATTTAAGGCCATTAGCATTGTCCCTGATTTGTGATATTTTTACTGGAAATTGGTGTTTACATCCTGCTTCCAGCAAAAGAAAAAGTGACCATTTTCACTTAATTATGGCTGCAAAATCAAGTGCAATCATAATTATGGCTGTAAGCCAAAGACTACCTATATGTATGTATGTAAGAACACAGAGACACAATGCAAGGGGAAAACTTAAGTTCACATACATACACAACATGGTCACTATACAGAAGAAAATATAGGTGAATCTTTTAGCTATTGCTGATAAAGTGATTGGAAAGAACGTCAGCAGCTAGAAGCTGTGCATGGTGTGTTTATTTGTTATTTTTTTCTAATCCAACACCATGTAAAGAAATTATGTTTGGGCTCTGCTACTCTCTACATTTCCAAAACGTGAAAGGCCTGACCAAATTTGCTGGGAAGGAAAGCCAGGGAAAAAAAGAAGAAGATTGAGTTTAAAAATCTGCCTGGGAAATGCAGAGAGAAAAATCCAGAAAAAAATTCTCCAGTGTCTTCTTTGATTCAGAATATTACTGAAGTGAAGTTTCCATTATATGCTGGCTTTCCTCTTTCTTAGAGGTCACAGGTCACATGATCCACAACTAATTTTAGACATCATGCTGTATGCACTATCTTACCATATTAAAATTATAAAATTATTAAAATTATTCATTATTTATATATATAGGTCTTCATGTCTAGTAATTGTATATTCTCTATCATCAGTCCCCATGCCCCTCAGATTGGCTCCAGGGAACAAACTTAATTCTGTTTGGTGCAAATGATGGTATGAGGGTAGCAAAATGCTGATATACAGATGTTCATGTTATCACACAAATACCAACTTTACACACCATCTTCCTGACATCTAATGCAAGTACGTAGGGTTGTGGCATTTATATGATGACATAGATCTGGTGTATCGTCATTTGTTCCTTTCCTCATTGCCTATGTCCTTATGGACCAAGTGACCTATTGCATCAAACACACATCTGTTTTTGTTTAGTGGGGATAAAGTCATTCAGATGGCTTTGTGTATAATCCTGTAGCTAACTTTCAGCTAACTATCTCGTCTTCAGAGCTGATTTTCTTCAGTGACTTGGTATAACCTAGAAAACGCTTTCTTCAGAAAAGGAGCATTAACTATGCTGATTTTCAAAGCCGATGCTAAATTTAGCTTGCCCACTTTTCTTCTTAACATAACTATTCCTGATTTCTTCATAAAATTGGTCCTCCCTCAAATTCCTTTTGTGGTTTGCCTCCTTAGGATCAGGCATTCCGAGGATGGACATACAGGTTATAAGTATGCTTACCTGACAAGCTAAATCCAAACCAACCAACTCACATTTTGACTTAGTATGTTGTGCAATTCCAGTCATACTAGTTTGTAATGTATGGTTTATGGTTTATGACTTCGAAGGTATGAAGACAGCCAAGTGTAATTTATAGAGGGAAACAAGGTTACACATATCATAGCTTAATGCAATGTATGAGCCAGTGACTATAGTTTCTGGCCTATCCCCAATAGTTCAGTGACTCTGTTCAGACAGCAGATGCCTCTCTCACACAAAGTACTGCAGTATATTAACCATAGAAAAAGAAGCAGAATCCTTGAACAAATAAGAAGCAAACCTTTTGTAAACATCAAGCAGCCTCAAACATTAGGCCATCATCTCAAACACCACACCACCCCCACCCCATTATCTTTTCACAGTGCTGAATAACATTCTCTATAGGCACCTGATGTGAATCTTTTCCCTTGAAAATTCGTTTTTGAATGTCCTATTAAATGATGACCCAGTTAATCAACCTGATTAATTTATTGTGGC
Source organism: Vipera ursinii (assembly GCF_947247035.1). Lineage (NCBI taxonomy): Eukaryota > Metazoa > Chordata > Lepidosauria > Squamata > Viperidae > Vipera > Vipera ursinii. Next base: position 224,887,403 of record NC_139513.1, read on the forward strand.
TCCAAAGCTTGGCTAGGCCTGACTTGTAAAAGTGGCAGGCAAAATCCACCCCTGTATTACTTGACACAGATCCTCCGATTCATTGTAGGGGCACTAAAAAAATTAATTGGACCAGTGACTTAGAACATTGAGGGCTGCTGCATGACTCATTAAACTGACATTCAGAACATTTGTAATTCACAATGCAAGACGGATAGAATCCTATATGCACTCTATATGTTTGTGCTCTTTTATCATAGGCCAGCTCCAGTTCATAGGAGGCCTTCTGATTAGAATGTCACCATCAATTGAGAGAGAAGACAACCGTAATGGAGCTAGATTTGATAAACTGGCAGAGTGTGACGAAGGAAGCTTGGGACTCTTTAAAAGAGACTACACGATTAATTGCTACCTTTTTATTTATGATACTTAATTTCCTTTTGGATACAGCTAGTTTTCTGCTGTGGCAGGGAAGGTCAGAAATAAGGAGATTGTTTCAAGAGATTAAGCAAATGCTTTCTCTCAATGCTATTTTTAATACTGCTCATCTAATGGTGAAATGTCTTGGCTAAAGGAGTTCAGTCCATGTCTTAAAACAACCAATTTCTTTTCTGGATGAGGAGCATATTTCGTTTATTCCTTCTTTACCCTGATAAATAATCATGCCAAGCTATGCTTTGTTTAATCCTAGCTTGTCAACTAAGCCACAAAAGCTGGCTTCACCCTTAGTACTATGCTATACATTTTCAGTCTGGCACGGAGTGGTGTCAGGGTGCCTACGGACACACCTCTTGGTATTTTGTCTTTTCTGCACATATTTGTGAGTACACATCAGTGTCAAAGTAAACATTACTGAAACATGGCACAATATTGGTCATGTTCACACAATACATGAGTTAAACCGCTCCGGCTGCTTAATGCAAATACACATTTCTCCTGACCTGCATCCAGTATGGCTGCTTAACTATGGTCAGTATGGTTAGGCACTGGGTTCAAGCATTGGTGCATAGCCTCCTATGGAGACATACACTGAAGGGGATTTTATTGCTAGTGTTAGACTTCCAAGATGATGTTCCTATCATTTGTGTCATCCCACCAAGTTTCAGTGATGCCTATGACATCATTATAATCCTACCATGTTAGGATTACAAATTCTCCCTCTCTGCTTCCCATTCTCTCCACACCAGTGTAGAAACTTCTGAGATTGTGAGTGCTGCCCTCAGCTTGGCTTTAGTTGGCTTGTAATTTCCCACTAATCATGTATTTCATCTGCTAGTTTTGGCCCCAGGCTTTGGTAGTATGGATGATTCTGGGATTTTGCCATACTACCTTTATTTATTCAGTTTAGTTATTTCGTTACAGTTAGAGTGACTATGGCCCTTTAAGACCTGTGGACTTCAACTCCCAGAATTCCTGAGCCAAATTGTAAAGGGGCCATAGTTATCCACCCAAGTTAGAATTATACTGAGGTTCATTGGTTGTTTTTTATTTTAGCTTTTTGTATTTTATCTTCATTATATCTGGGTTTTATGTGCAATACTCTATCTTCTTTTGGTACGTTTAATAAAGTTGGATTTTATTTTATTGTGTGTGTGTGTATATGTGTGTGCACCTTTTGCTATATATTCATAGTCAACATTGAAGCAAAGCTTTCCTTCCTCTATTTCCATGAAAATAGAATGATTGGTAATGCTGTTCCTAGTTCATTTTTTTGACAAAAGAAATTAAGACTGTTAATTTAATTGCTATTCCCTGAGACTATTATTCTGTGTAGGCAATAAATCCTTATTGATTTTCAATAATCGTTCCTTGCCATTTACTTTTTTATATGTAAAATGGGTACAGTAGCAAACAACATTTAAACATTGTTCAGAAAAGAAAGAATTAAAGATTGATTTAATTGTAAATTGTATTAAATGAGCTCTAAGCAAAAAATAAAAAACAAATTTTCCTCATGGCTCATTCTGAGCATATTAACTGAGTCTTAAAAAAACACCATGTTTAATTGCATAGTTAGCACTCTTCACTGTGAAACTTGCTATCATTTAACAATCTGTATTTTTATGACTGTGTGAATGAATAGTAACATGTTGTCATCCTTAGCATGACTATATTGAGAGTGAGGTGAACAGCATCTATTTTAACTAGCTGTATTTTTAGCTTGTCTGTTCCCATTAGAAGATAACTCTTACATGCAGGGAAATATCTAAACAAAAACCAACATCTATTAAACTGTTCTACCATGCTATTACATTAAGATAGAAAGAATTATAATCAGTGTCTGTCAGTAAACAGGATTTAAAACATATTAAAAAAATCATCTACTCTTAACTGCCCTGAGCCTTGAGATCTAACAAGACAGAGAAACAAACGTCATTGTCATATCTTTCTTGTAACATTTGGAACAGATGCTGATGCTCTAAGCAGATTTATCCTGCTTTTCAGATTAGCAATCCAATTTGATTATGCACCATTAAGTCGGTGTCAGCTCTTAGCAACCACGCAGATAGATTTTCTCCAGGAATAGTAGTCTCTTTTATTTAAGTCTCTAGCTGTCAGAAAGACCTAGATAAGATAGAACACAGAATATAATGCCTATGACATTTAAATAGCTGCCTTTGGATTTCACCCGGTGTGATTCACAACTCTGAAAATTTGCATTGAGAAGCACATTGGGATAGGCACACCCAGTTTTTTTAAAGTTGGCAAATACAATAAATACCCCATAAGATTCCCCATGTGAGCATTAGAAGTCTCATACCCAGAATAAACTGAGAGCCAGCAAGGCTAAGAAACATATTTATAAATCTACAAATGATATCCTCATGTTTTAGACTATGGCTTCCTAAAAACCCATTCAGCATATGTTGCCAATCTAGAAATATAGCTGTTAATTCACAAATTATCAGAGACATGGGCATCATTATCTTTTGGCATAGCAATTAATAAATATACACACCTATGTAATAAAATGATGGTGATATGGCGGAAACATCCACTTTCTTTTAACATCTCCTTCCTGATGTTCACCAGCAGGGGTCTCCCTTCTCCTTGGGGAAATGGCTGCTGTTTGACAGTAATTTTCCCTTTGGAACAGATTAAGACCAAAAAAGGAAGTTGAAATTTTGCTAAGAGAAAGTCATTTACTATCCTACCAGTAGTCCAGATTTAGCAATCCTTCTGGGGGAAAAAATAGCAATTATAGGTACCTCAATTGTTTCCAGAAGTTCCTAACTGTATTTTAGATGCTCTAATGCAGTTTTTTGTAAGCTGTATACTTTTCCAGTTCTGTGATTTATAAATACTAAGATTAATTAAATTATAATTACTGCCACATTTTCAAGAAGAGAAAGATCCCATAGAGCTTTACAATTATTTCTTAAATTTATCCTCATAAACCCTTTGTGAATTAGACTGAGTACACTTTCTTTGCTGAATAGATTACCAGACAATTGTGCAGTTCTCTGGACCCTCCCCTTATCAGTGGGATCACCATAGTTGGTTATGCCATAATCTTTCAGTTTTGATTTTCAGATCTTGATATACTTAGTGATCTCCAATTCTTTGTCTTCTATTCTGCTGTCTCCTGGTTTTGCCACATCAACTACCCTCACTTTCTTCTTTTCAACCATAATTAAATCCGGTGTGTTATAAACCAAGACTTTTTATCAGTCTGTGTTCGGAAATCCCACAATATTTTAGCCTCAATTTTTTTACTAATTTTTTTAACTCTTATGTTCCCACCAACCTTTCATCACTGGGACATGATAATTTTTACAGATGTTCCAGTAAATCATTTTGGCAATTCTGTTGTCGTCCTTTATAATCAAAAGATGGGATCTTTTTGCACAAGATCAGTATACAGTATGATCTACTTTTTTCTGCTTCTTTAAACAATTTGTACCTTGAGTCATTTGATAATTTTTCAATATTGGCTTTGATTGCATCAATTCAAATATCTTACCCTTTATCTTTATCCTTTTTCCCTTCCAGCTTTTGTAAAAATAGATCACGTAATGCTTTTCCTTGCCAGCTTTCTATTTGTTTTTATTACATTATTATGATTTTCACTTTTTGTAAGTTCCAATTTTTTAATTTGCATCTATGCTGGTTCTTGGTTCTCTTTTGTATAATCAGCCAATGAACGTTTTTCTTCTTCAACTGTTTATTTGACCCGAAGTAAAGCTCTGCCTCCATTTTTGCTGGCTAGGTACAATCTATCAATATCACTATGGGGATGTAACGCATATCAATAGTAATCAGTTTTCTTACTTTTCAGTCCAAAGTGTCCAGTTCATCTTACATCCAGTTAATTCCAGGAGTGCATTATATTACAGGTATAACCCAAGTATTGATGGATTTGATAGTGTCACCATCACTCAATTTTGGCTTTAGCACAGACATGTCAAACACAAGGCCCGGGGGCCAGATACGGCCCGTGAAGTGGTTTCATGTGGCCCATGAAGCCATCCTGGAAACAGTGAGGGAACAACCCCCACTGCCTTGGCCCTGGCCCAGAGACCCGCCTTCTGCCAGAGACCCTCAGATCTGTCCCACTCCTGCCCAGGCCCCCATAGGCACCCTTGATGCAAACGATGTAGAGCTGGCCACGCCCACCCAGTAGGCCATACGCACTCTAGCCACGCCCACCCAGTAGGTCACGCCCACCCTCGCCATACCCACCCGGCCCCCTGAGAGCAACCGCAATGCTGATGCGGCCGTCAATGAAATTGAGTTTGACACCCCTGCTTTAGCACTTTTCTCACACTTTGAATGTATTCATTACTAATCATATTTTACTTGTCTGTGTGTGAAGTTATCCAACTATAAAACACCCCGATAATTGTAGGCTTCATCCTGATGTTTCTGATAGTTTGGCTATTTTGCATTTCCATTTTGTTACTGTGATTTTATTCAATTTATTGTCACTGTAGCACATTTGTTTAGGCCAAATTCCACCACTATACCTGTGTTAAAATTCTTAGTGTTTGTCAGTGACTAGATTTTGATTTTAAATCATCCATACAAAGCAAATGTAGGACTTTATTAGCATTTTTTTTGCTGTTTGATAGCCAGTATTTGTTTTCTTTAAAATCACTGAAAGTGGGACCATGGCAATGACAAATAATAAAGGTGATAAAATGAGTCACCCTGGAAAATGCTTCTGCTATGGTTGACAATCCCATATTTTTCATTTCCAACTCTGTATTTCACTGCATCATTATTTTCTTTATAAACATTCTAATGTTTTTACTGACAACAACTATTTCCAAACATCTAATGATTCAACTATGCGGTAATGAATCAAATGTCTTTTTATAATCAATCCAGATCATGTATAAACTGTTTTTTTCAGTTTTTGCAATTCTCCAACATCATGTTATCAATCAGAAGTTAATCTTTTGTAAATCTGCTTTTCCTTTTATTTCCTCTCTGTTCTACAGGGATGATCATGATCATCATCATGATCATCATATCATCATTTATTTTCAATGACAAACATAATGGTAATAGTTGACATTTTATGTTTCTCTCCCATGGAGGTATTGAATATTTGCCCAGGTTTAAAAGATGATTACATCATCAGGAAAAAAAGTCCACTTCTGCATATTACCTTACCACTTGTTTTTAATGTAGTACTTAAATTTCCAGATAAGAAATCTTGTCTAGGAGAGTTAGCTTCAATTGAAGTATGTTAAGTTTCAAAATGGAGTAGTTATATTTATGCCCCAAATTTCAAGTAATTTGTGCCAAATAAATGCCCATATTTTGATGTTATTGTCTCTTAGTTGTGTCCAAATTTCTCAAATATGTTCTCAGTTTTAGAAGAATTTCTTGGCAACCTGTGCAAGTTTGTTTACTTTTTGTTCCAGCATAGTGCTGCAGTATGCTTGGGAAGGTCTCTGGATTACATCCTTCAGCAACTGGGTCTTGAAAATTGCTGCTATGCTTAAATAAGCAAACAGACAACCTATGATTAGCCATTTCCTTCCTGAGGAAACTCGGCAGGGTGCTCCTGGCCACAAATCCATTCTAAATAAAACTGCTCTTCACAGTAAAATGGCAAACAGAAAAATGCTGCCAATTTAAATGTTATGTTCTCATCTTTGTATCATATGTATGCACCTGCTTTGCTGGAAGGAAATCTGAACTTTGTCTTCATATATCACTGTAGAGGTCCCAGAATAACCAAAAAAGGTGTCTTCGTAATAAACAATTACTTTAAAGTAGATACAGTGGTTAAAAAGTGGAACTAATTATCATATAAGAAGTTACTATAATATGCATATAGCCAGAGAAGAAATCAGGCAAATATTTTCCTCTTATATGATTGGAAGAATCTTAGGACTTCCATCTTTTTTGGATTCCTTATTAGAAATGCACTCTGCATTATCAGGACAGACAGAAAACAAATTTATTTTGTGATTTATTACATAGGTAACTTGCATTATTAACACACACACACACACACACACACACACACACACACACACCCAATTGCTTTTAATGCAAAGAGAAACCAACATATTGTTTCTTCTTTAGCAACTACTGTACAATGGTTTGGCTAAAAAAAGTTTTTTTTATTATATGAGGTTTGGTTTCCCCACAGCATTGGCTGAATTTGTTCATGGATAATATTTGCATAACCCAGTGTTTCTCAACCAACTTTAAGATGTGTGGACTTCCTGAATTCCCCAGACAGCATGGGAAATTCTGGGAGTTGAAGTCCATACATCTAAAAGATGCTGAGGTTGAAACATTGGTATAACCTATATATAAATCTCAAAAGAGTTTACAATATAATTCTACTAATTAAAATGTGACTTAAAACATTAATGAAAGGACATTTTAAAACACATACAATGAAGACCTTTTAATTGAGGACAGAGTGATACCAAAGGAATTGTATCTGTCCTTCCAAATACTATATATGTCCTAATTTCTTTTGGAAGGAAGGTGAGAAATAAAAATCTTTGGGTATGTCTTTTTTCTGGTTCATTATCCTGATTCCAGAGTTTTCAATATGTTTTCACTGTAGTCATCAAACAAAACTTTTGTTTCACTGCAGTGAGGAACTAACTGTAGGAAACAATTGGGTTTTTAAATTGGGATTAGGCTTTAAGTTACAATGAAAACCAGTTCTTGTATTTGACTGGCATTGTGTTACCATCTTTGTATAATCACAGAGGAAACAGTGGCATATCTGCCAGGAAATCACTTTGATGTCTTAGGTAGGAAAAGTTATGGTGCTGAGCAGGGCTTCCCAACCCCTGGTCCATGGACTGGTACCGGGCCGCTGCATGCCAGCAACCAGTCTACACAAACAAGCAAAGTCCCATCTGCGAGATGCAGGCAGCACACAAAACCATGCACTCTCTGGTCTGTGGAAAAACCTTTCTCCATGGAACCGGTCCCTGGTGCCCAAAAGGTTGGGGACCTCTGGTGTTGAGTATGACAGTACTAAAATAAGGAAGAAACAGAATTATTGTATATTGCTTATTTCCCCATCTGAATGATTCCTGGTTACTATAGTAAGCTTGCTCTTTGACTTGTTGGTAGTGATAGTGTGGAATGGGACAACTCACTGCAGCCAACTCACCGTGGAACAACGTTCTGCAGGAGAATTCAACAAATACAAAAGTTAAATTAATTTCAACAGAACTGTGGCTAATAATAATGGAATAATGAAAGTCAATCCAGAAATACAAGAATTATAAGAATTTCGGCGAAATACAATAATTTCAGCAAAAGCGTGGTCACCAATAATAAAAGTACCCGAGTGAAATTATTAATGCAGTTGTCCTACGGTGAGTTGGCTGTGGTGAGTTGTCCTAGACGTGTGATGGTGTGAGCTATGTCAGCCCACAATAAAAGCTATTTGCTATGATTTAATTGTACATGAAGAAAATGGGCTAATATGCATAACTAAAAATTGGATGGGAAAAAGTGGATTTTCAGCTGTGTCTTCCTGGCACCTTGTAAAGAGACCATCTAGACTTGAGATTAGACAAGGGGTTTCACTGTACAGTGAGGGGAAAAATTGTCTGATCCCCTGCTGATTTTGTACATTTGCCCACTGACGAAGAAATGATCAGTCTATAATTTTAATGGTAGATTTATTTTAACAGTGAGAGACAGAATAACAACAACAAAATCCAGAAAAGTGCATTTCAAAAAAGTTATAAATTGATATGCATTTTAATGAGCGAAAGAAGTATTTGACCTCTTCGCAAAACCTGACTTAGTACTTGGTGGCAAAACCCTTGCTGGCAATCACAGAGGCCAGACGTTTCTAGTAGTTGGCCACCAGGTTTGCACACATCTCAGGAGGGATTTTGTCCCACTCCTCTTTGCAGATCCTCTCCAAGTCATTAAGGTTTTGAAGCTGAGGTTTGGCAACTTGAACTTTCAGCTTTCTCCAGACTTTCAATGGGATTAAGGTCTGGAGACTGGCTAGGCCGCTCCAGGACCTTAATGCGCTTCTTCTTGAGCCACTCCTTTGTTGACTTGGTCATGTGTTTTAGTTTAGTTTAGTTTATTGAATTTATATACCACCCTTTTCCCATAGGACTCAGGGCGGTTTACAAAGTATTTAAAAATGTCAATACAATACAAAAGTTAAAGACAGTTAAAATAATTAAATTTAATCCCTGAACAAATATAAAACCCCATTTAAAAACTCTTTTGGGTCATTGCTGTGCTGGAATACCCATCCATGACCCATTTTCAATGCCCTGGCTGAGGAAAGGAGTTTCTCACCCAAAACTTGACAGTACATGGCCCCATCCCTTTGTTGCGGTGAAGTTGTCCTGTCCCCTTAGCAGAAAAACATCCTCAAACCATGTTTCCACTTCCATGTTTGCTGGTGGGGATGGTGTTCTTGGGATCACAGGCAGCATTCCTCCTCCTCCAAACATGGTGAGTTGAGTTGATGCCAAAGAACTCGATTTTGGTCTCATCTGACCACAACATTTTCACCCAGTTCTCCTCTGAATCATTCAGATGTTCCTTGGCAAACTTCAGACAGGCCTGTACATGTGCTTTCTTGAGCAGGGGGACCTTGCAGACGCTGCAGGATTTCAGTCCTTTATGGCGTAGTGTGTTACCAAATGTTTTCTTGGTGACTATGGTCCCAGCTATCTTGGGATCATTGCCAAGATCCTCCCATGTAGTTCTGGGCTGATTCCTCACCGATCTCATGATCATTGAAACTCCAAGAAGTGAGATCTTGCATGGAGCCTTAGACTTGAGGGAGATTGAGTTATTTTGTGTTTCTTCCATTTGTGAATAATTGCACCAACTGTTGTCATCTTCTCACCAAGCTGCTTGGCAATAGTCTTGTAGCCCATTCCAGCCTTGTGTAGTTCTACAATCTTGTCCCTAACATCCTTGGACAGCTCTTTGATCTTGGCCATGGTGGAAAGTTTGGAATCTGATTGCTTGCTTGCTTCTGTGGACAGGTGTCTTTTATACAGGTAACAAGCTGAGATTAGGAGCATTCCCTTTAAGACAGTGCTCCAACACTCTCTTTAAGAGAGTGCTCCTAATCTCCGCACGTTACCGGTATAAAAGACACCTGGGAGCCAGAAATCTTGCTGATAGGGACCAAATACTTATTTCACTCATTAAAATGCAAATCAATTTATAACTTTTTTGAAATGCATTTTTCTTGATTTCGTTGTTGTTATTCTGTCTCTTACTGTTAACATAAACCTACCATTAAAATTGTAGACTGATGATGTCTTTGTCAGTGGGCAAACATACAAAATCAGCGGGGGATCAAATTATTTTTTCTCTCACTGTAGATTGTAATCTAAAATGTCTGGCTATTTCTCTTCCGTGTTGTATCCAGTAATTGGGATAGTATTCTGCAATAATATTCTGGTGCTCCTCAGCTATTGCTTATTTCAACTAATATTTTGAATTTGATTCAATACTTCTATTACATACCGGGTCACATATTTCCCCTGAACCAATGTTATAGTGCTTCTCCTTTAGTTTTATTTTTGTCTGTTTTACATTAAAAGGAATGTTAAAAAGTCGTTCATTTGGATTTTGGAAAATATTAATGAAAGACTTTTATTTTTATGATAAAATATTTTTTTTATTATTTTAATTCCATTTATATCCCGCCATTCTCCGAAGACTCAGGGCAGCTTACAAGCTTAGCAGTAGCCTTCATTCTATGTATATGCCTGCTTATTAGGGCTTTCACACACACCCCAAGCGGCATTATTACAAAGTCAGCTTAATTGCCCCCAACAATCTGGGTCCTCATTTTACCTACCTTGGAAGGATGGAAGGCTGAGTCAACCTTGAGCCTGGTGGGATGTGAACCTGCACTAATTGCAGGCAGGCTGATACATTCAAATTCCTTTTAAATTGTAGCTTCTACCTCTCAAATTTTATATGTAGTATTGATACAATGTAAACCAAACAGAAGTTTAAAAAAAGTTTTCCTGGTTTTCAAGTTCCATAAATCCCCCCCCAAAAGCCCAAACAAGCCAACAATAAAAAAATCCACAGAATATAATAAGCTAAAGAATTTTTTATTTTGAAAATATGGCAAGAATCTAAGGCACTTCAAACATTAAAACGCATATGATGCAGAGAACAAGGCAAGAAAATAAGCATTCTAGGTGCCCAGAACTACATTTGCATTCACTAGAGAATAGCATCTTCCAATATCTTAGGAATCATGGAGTTAATAAAAATGCAATAATAATTACTATTATGTGTAAAGTATTATTTTGGTTATGTTGGAATTCAAAGTGTCAAAAATACTGAGTGATTCTGTTATAGAAAAGCTATACAAGTTGGCAGCAACAATTTATTTAGCCAATTCAGGCCATAATGATCTATCTTTTATTGTTTAAGCCATGAAACCACCAGCTGACATTCCAAAAGGGCAAATTTAAACAATTATCCCTTTTTAAATATAAAAGCATTCAAACCACAATCAAAACCATTTTGGAATGACATGTATAATAAAAGGGTTCTTGCCAACACCCCAACAGTAGCAAATATAAATATAGAGAACATACCTTTACAAAGTAATACAGTAGAGTCATAAACAAACAGCTAGCTTAAATAACTGTATGTAGGTAACAGCAAAATATATTCGGCAGCAAAGATAGGCTATTTTCTGGAAGCTGAAAATAGGAACAAAAGGGGACTTTTAAGGTTTGAGGTGACCTATGGTGCAGCAGAGAACCATTTCTTTATGACAGTTGTTCCCATACAGCAAGTCATCCGGCAAACTGTAATCATATCAGGTTCTTTCACCTTATTGAAAACCTAAAGGTTTCTGCAGTATGGATGAGCTTGACCAATCCGAGTGGTGAGGATTGATCTGAAGTATCAGCTGGCAGCCACACCATGTGTAAACTTTCTCTTATCAGCAAGAGTGCTTCTTAACCTCTTCCTTATAGACGCTACTCTAGCTCTAAATATCAGCTTTCAATTTGCTGGTGAGTACAGGCACATGACGATTACATTCAACATCTGTCACTGTAAAACAGTAATCACTAGCAGCTTAGAGGATGTGGCAGTTTTACACATCTCTCTGCATTATCAGTCAAATGAACTTCTGTGAGTAGGACCTGGGGAAGGCTTTCTTCCAAGCCTTGGAGTTCCCTGAAAAGAAACGAAACGGGAAAAAAAGTGTTAGTGAAGTTAGAACACAGTCACAGAACCATTCAGTATGTTGAATTACTATGCTGGATCAGTGCCGCTAAGCTAAGTATACACTTGAAGCAAAAAGAGTTATATAGTGCATGCTTTCAAAAAAAAAAGGGTGGCTATAGGAGTTGGTTTTGCAAAGATACAGTTCCAGAAATAGAAGATGGTGGAAAGAAAAATAGCAATAGAAAGGGACAAGAAGGGATTTCTCCTCATAAATAGCCATGATGGCAAAAAGACACCTATCAAGAACATCCCCTAGCACAGGGGTAGGCAACCTTGGCTCTTTTATGACTCGTGGACTTCAACTCCCAGAATTCCTGAGCCAGCATGGCTGGCTCAGGAATTCTGGGAGTTGAAGTCCACGAGTCATAAAAGAGCCAAGGTTGCCTACCCCTGACCTAGCAGCTTCTAGCCTGGGGGTAGAAGACTTAACTTATAGGACCTCCTGAGACTCAGAAATCCTCTCAACACTCAGCCTTATATACTAGTGGTTGTATAAATCGTAGAATACATGGAATACAACTTATGCCACTCACCGGGGACTGAGTTTTTGAAAAGTTTACGTGAGCGTAGAGGAGAACAGCAATATCCTTGTGCCCCGCATCAAGAGCTATTGAAAGTGCTGTGCTGCCATCCTTAAGAAAAAGAAAATAAATGAGATAAAACATGTCTGTCTTTTTAGATCATTGCCTCCTAATATAGTTCAGGAAATTTCAAGGTACTTGGCATGATCTCACAGCAGCCATACCAGGAGAAGTTAAGATGGTTAGTTTCTTTAGATGCTAAATTATAATATCTTATCTCACAGAAAGTCTATGGCTCTTTATTATGGTGAGTTTATTACGGATTTTATCTTATATTATCTCCTACGTTGCATTTTATGCTATGTATGTATGTACATACACCTTAAATTAAATTTGTACATCAGTGATTGCATAACCTCTTTAGATGCCCTATACTAAATAAATAAATAACTTCCCAACCTGACACTAGACTTACATCTCACAGAGCTTCCTGTTGTTATGACTGAAGCAGTTACAATGCTAGCATATGTAGAACATGTGTATGTTCTTTTTTAAAAAATCCTTACTAACTTTGATATATTAAAAGCTATTCTGGTTAAAGGTAAAGGTAAAGGTAAAGGTTCCCCCGCACATGTGTGCTAGTCGTTTCCGACTCTAGGGGCCAGTGCTCATTTCCGTTTCAAAGCCGAAGAGCCAGCGCTTGTCTGAGGACGTCTCCGTGGTCATGTGGCCGGCATAACTAGACGCCAAAGGTGTATGGAACGCTGTTACCTTCCCACCATAGTGGTCTCTATTTTTCTACTTGCATTTTTACGTCCTTTCGAACTGCTAGGTTGGCAGAAGCTGGGACGAGTAATAGGCGCTCACTCTGTTATGCGGCACTCGGGATTCGACCCGCCAAACTGCCGACCTTCTGATCAACAAGCTCAGCGTCCTAACCCACTGAGCCACCGCGTCCCTCCTTATTCTGGTTAATTTCCTGTAATATAAATCAGCCACAATAATAGTCCTTTTTTAAAAAAAAACCCACTTAATTTTAACTAAGAGGTAAATGCTATGATTTTGTTTTATGAAGCAATTCAGCAGTCACCATGGGTTTCAAATTTCTCCCAACCAGGGTGCTGGATTATTACTATAAAAATCTTGCAAATAATTCTGAGATTGTTTCCAGACAAAAGAACACTCTTTCAGGACAGTGAGAGCAAGAAAAATTTAGAAAACAAAACCTTAAATTAAAAAATGGAAACACTGACTGTGATAACTCCCATTAAATGAAACCTGTGTTTAATTTCTAGTGCTTCTAAAGAGCTGTTTTTTATTTACATGTATGACTGTCATACTTGTACTTTGAAGATAAAAGCCATGGTACATTGGAATTGAATATAATTAAAGCCTCCACTGGGGGACATTGTTTTAATACAGCATTTACTTTTATTTTAGCTCTACCCTCCCTCTCTGTCATCTACTAATCCATCAAACAACTGTGACCTAACACATGATCTGAGCTTCATCTAAATTTAATAGAATATCTTTATCTATTAAAAAAGATAAGATTAAAAAACAGTAAAGAGGTATATTGTGGCATGTGTTATTGAAGACACTGAGCCGATATTCAAACTAGGAAAAAATACGTGAAACCTTGGATATTTTTTAATGGGAATAGGTTGAGTTAGATTTCCTATCAATAAAATGACAGGTATGACAGATTTGTAAGGCACACTCCATATAAAAAATGGTAGCCAGAGTCTCCTCTTCATAACATGGGTTTCTGATTAATTATATGCCTTTGTCAAAAGAGATCTCTGCAGAATTAAAAAAAAAAGTTGATGCTGGAAAGAGCTAGAGTATCATTCCATCAATCCAGTCAGACAAAAAACATATGATCAGAGCAAATGCATCACCACTGTAAGAAAAACAGTACAGAGAAGATGCCTGTACCACGCGGGTGTCAAAATCAATTACATCATGTGACGTATTGTGACGTATTGCGAGGTTTTTTGCCTTTGCGGAGGCAGGGTGGGCATGGCCTGCATGTGATGCATCTGTCCTGTGGGCCGCCACTTTTAACACCCCTGTTGTACCAGACCCAAACATCTTTGCTTGCTTCAGATTTGAATGCTAGGTGCCTTTGTGTGTAACTGGCAAACAGAATTCAAGTATTTTAATGACTGCTGGATTTCAAATACATCAGATGCATATTTTCAGTTTGCTTACTTCTACCCTAAAATGGTTTCAGCCACGATAAAGTGGAGTGTGATGAAATAATGGCAGTCTATAGAGGCAATGGAGAGCCAGTGTCACGTGGTGGTTGAGATGCAGGATTAGCAACTGGAAGATCAGAGTTCTATCTAGTTCTCCCTTGAGAAGAAAGCTGGCCGTCGTTCTTGCAAGCCAACTCACCACATAGAGTTTGTTGCTATGGGAAAAACAGGAGGTGAGGACCATTTTGTATCCAGCCTTGAGCTGTATAAAATAAGGGTGGGATGCAAATAATAAGCAAACCACTCACATTGTCTTCCAGGGTACCATTACATCCAGGCTGAGCTAGCAAAAGTTTGACGATCTCCACATGGCCATGTTCACTTGCGCACATCAAAGCAGTGGAACCCTCATCATCTTGGATGTTGACGTCTGCACCACAAGCCAACAGAGCTTTCACCATATCTATTCTCCCGTGGCTCACAGCAAGCATCAGAGCAGTCTGACCGGCCTGCATGCCAGGAAAACGAAACAAAAGGAAAGCCCCTCTCATTTTGGGAACAGAGTGTCACAGCAGAGAATTCTACTGAACAGAGAACACCACCAGCACAATTGCACACCCAATTAAAGGATCATATGCTTAAATGTGGCTCTGTCACACACACACTTGCAGAGAATACATGTGCCGCCGGTCAGGGAGTGCCGGCTGGCAGCCCCCAGGGGGAGGGCATTCTCGGTGGGCGCGCCTGCCCTTTGGAATCAGCTGCCTGTGGAACTCCGGATGGCCCCCGACCTTCGCTCGTTTCGCCAGGACTTAAAAACCTGGCTATTTGAGCTTGCCGGCCTAGACTAAGGGTTTGGGTTTTTAGTTTTTAATTTTGGGGGCTATTTAATTTAATTCTATTTTAACTTTGTATATTGTATTTTTTAATTGCCCTGTAAACCGCCCTGAGTCCTTCGAGAAATGGGCGGTATATAAATCCACATAATAAATAAATAAATAAATAATATCATACAAACTCTCTATGTAGTTCTGGACAGGCAGCTATTTTCTGCCTCTAAGGCTTCATACAAGGTAATTCACTTCTCAGCATGTTAAAGAGTTTATATTAATAATGCTCAGGGATGACATTCATTTGGTTCCTTTGTAAATGTACTTTTAAAGAAAAACTCCAAGTGATGATAGACGTTTTCTAGGTAATATTTAACCAATAGACACCAATCAGGATCTTGTACTTTACATTTCAAATTGTACTATGGTTTATGCAGTATTAGACTCCCAGTTGGGGGGGGGAGGATGTCTGAGCAGGACACATTGTGAGGACCTTGTCTAAAAGATGTTACTTGGTTTTCCCCTTGAGAAATGTTTTGGTCGTCTCCAGTAATATAAATACAAACTTGTGAAGAACACTTTTATCAAGCAGTGGAGGATTTGCATAGCTACAGTTTCACTAATTTTAGTTATCATATGTCTTCTCTGAAGACAGTAAAGGGAAATTGCAAGTAAAGCCAAAGGTTCCCCCCCCCCCACAAAACTATAGTTGAAATGTATGGGGTTTTTTTAATGTCAGGCAACAAAATGCATAATTTGGGAAATTACTCCAAATCTTTTTTTAAAAAAATATAATATGGGATTATTGTATTTACAAGCAAGATTATTCTGTTTCTTTTGAAGCCTTCCTAAAGCAGGTATCACCCCAGTTCCCACAAGCCCCTCAAACTCTCTGCCCCCCCCCCCCCCGGAAGACCAGTGGTGGCAAGTTAGGGAAGGCTCTTGTGTTTTTCTGGGAGCATCTTCCAGCCT
>NC_139513.1:224913593-225036093 GCF_947247035.1 Vipera ursinii
TCAGGACATTCAAGCCGTAATTACCTAAGTCTGGCATGAACTAGACAGATGATCATCTTTTGAGGATCATATTTTCAACAACACCGGATGAATTAGGTATTTTTTCCAGCCCTATGGTTGTATAAACTCTGGATGCGACACCTTTACAGCCACTCTGGCATTACTTGGATGGCTTCCTAGGAATTTTTGCTCTGCGTCATTGTATTTACATTTCAGGATCCCCATCCTTCCATTTCACCCTACACTCTATTTAACATCATCACAACGCTACTGAGCAAAATCATTCATATATTTAAAGTCAATAGGTACCAAATTGTATGAAATTATTTCTCCTTTTCATCAAATCCACAGGTGGGAATTTAAGTTCTGAACTAGCACCAGGCTGCATTAATGGACTAGTTAATGGCCAATAAACTAAAATACAACCTGAACAGTTGATCTTTTTGATGGGATTGCTGGGCAAGCCCAAGTTATGCTGATTATATAAGTTAGTGAATGCATGTACTAAACCTCAACATTGGCCTGATATATTGACTCTACCACAATACAGATTATTTCTCTGTTTAAGTAGTCAAGAATAACAATCTCAAAAAAAAAATTGGAGCTTTCACTGCTCTCAAATACTCCATATTCCTGTTAACACAGTGACTTCTATGTGCATTATGAGCGAGGTTAAAGGACTGCTGGTAGTTTTCAACTTTCTGAATTTTGTATTTACAAAGACATTTCAGTATCTGTTTTTCTGTCCAGTAAACATGCAGCAAGTTGGAAGCTTAAACTTTTGTTTTGTGAATGCAGGCCTTAAGTTGCTTAGCCAAAAAAAAAAAGTTAAAAATATCAGCCCATTGAGAACTATTACGAGAAATTTTAGATAATCAAAACATGTTCCAATTTCTGCATTATGCAGAAAATACATCATACCTCTCACGGATTTTTACTTCCTCAGGTTCAGGCTCCTGAACATGCATTATTTCTTCTGCTTGAACAGACTGAACATCTTTTCTGTTTAATCCATGCTTTTGTTCCCTTTCAAGTACACTGGAATTTTCAATCTGAACATAATCATTCCCAACACATTCATCGTCAGACTCTGAAGAGGAACTCTCTTCCGAACTGGAATCATCACTCGATGTGGTTTCATACCTAGGAGATAAAATGGCTTTTATTAATGTACCATTAAATACATATTCAGAATTAAAGCAACTAGTTTTCTATACCCTGGCTTTCTCCAGTTTAGTGCCTTACAGATTATACTAGCCTTGGGAAGTGTCAGCGCTTTGAGATTGTCCAGATTGAGAAACAGACTCCAAAAAAAGACTAGAAGTAGGCTTTACTGATACATTGATAGGCCATATTAATAGAACCTTGCAAGTGGACCGTCTTTTCTACTTCAATGAGGGAGGATTTAGTGTAAGTTTCTTCCTAAAACTACCTCCTTTCTCCAGAATTTGAGGTATGCCTCTGACCCTTTTGTTTTTGTAACAGCTTCTAAATATTTCTCTTTCATGGCTACACTAGGTTTCCAAACTCTAGTTTGTTTATATTTTAATTGGAAAAGTACCTGGAAATCTGGCACTTTTTCCACAGTGTTTTAAAAGTTCATTCCTCAACAGGCAAAGCAATGGCCATTTGTTCCCTGAGAATATATGTTTGAGAAAACCCATTTTATTTCTAAAATTACAGCTTCTCTGTTGGGAGATGTTGAAGTGGAGGATAAAGTGAAGGATGGTTTCATTGTTAAGAAATTCTCAAAAATCTTAACTAAAACAAGCTATGATTAAAACATTTCACTCCCAAAATATTGTTGCTGAAGATCAGGAAAACTAGAACTAGTACTACTATGGAACTACTATGTTCAGATAAAGATATAAAGGACCATCTCAACATCTCTTGTGGGGAGAAAATAAGACTGAAAAGATACCATTGTACAAAATTTGGATTTCACTGAAATGATGTGTCTTGGAGCAAATGATTTACGATATAGTTTATGGTCAAGTATCAGTTTATGACTATAATTTTACTTCTATAGACTTGGAAGACAGAACAAAATTTAATTTTAGAACTGTAAGCTCTTACCCTCCATTTATACCCACAAATTGCAAATTCTTCTTTGTATTCTCATCTTTTTTCCCGTCTTTTTTCTTCATGATGGACTTCAACATACCATCATTTGCACACACTACCGAAAAAAGTACAGCAATTATCTTAACAACGACTAGTATCAATACTGTCAATATGCTGATGTTAAGCTATTCTGGCCAATGACAACTTTAAAAAATGCAATAAACTCATGGACAGAGAGTTCAGATCTCCCACACACCACAGCTGGGCCATATGGTCAAGCGGCCTATCCTAGTTGTACTTCCACCTTAGAGCATTGTTACATATATTATTCATGCAAGGGATGGAAATCCACATATGAAAACATCATGGCCAAGCTTTGGAAGTTTGATGGTACTAGCCTCCTCCCCACTCACATGTTCATTTAATATCTTTACAATGGCCTTGAAATTTTAGCAGGGTTTTCTTTAGGGGAGGAGAGTGTTCATATCAGGGCTGGGGCCATTGTAATGTCCCAGGGAAAAAATATTCTGTAAGGCAGGGGCTACAACAGAAAAAAACCTTGTCTTCCGGTTCCTGTCAATTGATACTCTGTGGCTGATGGGATCTGCAGTATGCCCAATGTCAGAAGTGATTACCCACTGCTTCTTCCTAGGGCTGAGAGTGAGTGACTGGTCTAATGTTACCCAGATGATTTGTGCCTCAGGTTGGATTACAACTCACAGTCTCCTGGTTTCTAATCTGGTATCTTAACAAGGAGGTTATGCGGAGAGAAGTTTTTCCATGCACCAGAGGGTGCATGTTTTAGTGTGCTGCCTGCATCTCGCAGGTGGGGCTTTGCTTGTTTGTGTGTACCGGTTGCTGGCATGCTGTGGCCTGATACTGGTCCGTGGACCGGGGGTTGAGATCCCTGTCTTAATTGTTATACCAAACTGACTCTCTAGTCATTAGCAATAAACTAAATTATTTTTCTTAGGTATATAGTCCCCTATGGAGTTTTTAAAAATTGAGCATAGAGTTTGAACATGCTTCCAAGATTATTAAAATAATTCCTGAGTATAAATTACATAGCCAACTTTCCAACCAATATCTTTTTTGTAAAATAATTCCTGAACCATATCATAAAAAGGCAATTAAATGCCAATTGAAATGCGTGTTCAAAACTGTGCATAGGACCATATACAAGATAACCAGGCAGATGCAATAAATCAAGAACAAAGGTGAAAGAAGCTATGGATATACATAAAATACGCTTTCATTAACAAAATGCATACTAATTTCCCAACACACATCATAAGCTATTGAGATGCATTAGACAAGATAGTATCCTATGTATATACCCTTTTTTCAATATTTCAATATTCAAATTTTAATCAGCAATTTTTTTGGGGGGGGGGCAGAGACCAAATATATTAAAACCACTCAAGTATAAGCATAATTCTCCATAGACCAATTACAATTTTCCTACATGACCTAAGTTTTGTACCATTTCACTTGAAAACTATACTAGGAAATGACCGACCCATTTAAAAAAAAATAACATAACCAGAGCAAATGATAGTATAACAAGAATTACCATAAAGCCCAGAAGCAAGCTGGTCATCTGTAAGATTAATTGAAGATAATGTGCTATCCTGGGAAGTCAAAATCTTTTGGTCCTGTTTCATTCCATTGATTGCAGTCTTTTCCTCATTTATGGTCCCGATTTCCTGCCCCAGGTTCAGTTTTGAAGAGCCTGGAATTAGATGGGAATTACTGAGTTGCCTTGTGGAACCAAATACCTTACACTGGAAAAGAAAGGCATTACTAAACAGTATTTTGCCAAATAAAAATGCTTTTGGTTAGTATTTCTTCTATACACAAATTCAAACCTTCCAATATTTGAGACATGGCTAGCTAAATTCTGGGAGTTGAAGTCCACAGGTCTTAAAGTTGCCAAGGTTAGATACTCCTGGTGTATAGTATTTGTTAAAATGATTTCTACTTGAAAATCTTGAGAGCCACAGTCATCTTGAGTTAGTAAAAGTAACCTTCCTGTTTTTGTTTCTAACGAGGGGCAGAAGTAACGTATTTTTCACATGCAAACATACAAATAACCATATAAATAAATTAATAAATACCATCTCATTTTTTCAGACACTATAAGGGAGGCACATGACCTCAAAACAATTTCAGATGGTAACATTTGAAACTTTATTATTTTTTAAAACTTTTTTTTAAAAAAAAAAACCCAAATTCATTAAAATGTGAAAAATTATTACATAGGACAGCTGTTTTACATCTTTTAATGCAACCCACACAGTACAGCTTGTTTACTTGAATGTTTATCATCAAGAAGCTACAGTATGAGAACCAGAGTGGGTTGAAATAAGTAATACGATTTAAAAAATACTTCAGTCAATCTTCCGTCGTAAGGATAACATTGAACGTTAAGGAGATGCGATATGCCTTTTTCATATTGATTATAATTATTTCTAGTTTCTTCTTGTAGAAGTATCTGTGGCATACCGTAAAAGGCTACATTGGAAAGTAAAGTAAGGGATTATAGCAAATAATATAGTGAAATGGAGCAGAATGCCAATTCCTAGTTGTAGAGCACTTCCTGGAAGACACTAAAAGCAGCTGGAGAAGTTGAATTTATCTCACATACTTTCCCCCCATCAATAAGTGGCAGAACCATTCATCAATTTTGTTTTGCTTTTTCATTTAGTTCAATGTCCTAAACAATTGCAGATGGATAACAAGAAGTTTCCACTGCAGTTACTTCCTTACCAGGAAAAAGGAAAACATTTTCAGGATTATAGGAATGCAACTGCAAAACAGTCCCAGATTGCAAAAGATCTTGGATGCTTGTTTGACACATGAAGCTACTGTTCTATAATAGCCTTTAATTTAAGTGTGAGGTCTGGGAGAAAAAAAAAGAAGAAAACTACAGCTACAGATAATGTTTTCAGTATTCAAGGAATTGTTTTGGGTACATTTGACCAAAGGAAAGAAAGCAGTTTTTTTTTCTTGCTCAGATTTTAAAATGAAAAGCCTACACAGCTCCTTAAATCCTGTTCTTAAAAACTGCTTTATAAAATCTTTACCAAACTACTGGTTTTCATCATCAAATTAAGTAAGAAACAGGAGAAACAAAAACAACAGAAGTCAAGTACTGAACAAATCAGTAAAGTATTATTTTGGCTTTAAACTAACACATTGTTTACATAATACTCCTGTATTAAAAGTGATGGCATTTATATAAGAGTAAAGTTTGCATTTGTATTTTTGGAAAGTATGAGAAATTAAGAGAAACGGCCCAATAGCAGCTGATCCATGTTTTTAGCTCTACGGAGATAAAAGTCTCAATAACCATATCTGGGTTAACAAAAATCCCACCTATTTATTACTTTAAAGTGGGTTTCTTCTCCTTGGAAAACTTTTCCTTGTGTATTAGTATTTGGGGGCAACCTCATGTATAAAATCATGTGTAAGTTATTAATCATAATCTTTGTGTAGTATAAACCATTTCTTCAATTAGGGCAGAGGCCATATAAACATAAAGACTAAATTAAGTAACAGTGATTAAAATCAATTGCTTGTAAAAGAAGGCATTCTTTTCATCAAGATTGATATTCCATGAAGACATCCCGACACAAACCACTCTCAGGCACACAACCCTCTCTTTCATACAAAAACACAAACATTATTCTCTCTCCTTTCAGCAAAAACCGCAACCGAATAGATTGTTGGATGAAGACAGAATAAGGCAGGGGTGTCAAACTCAATTTCATTGAGGGCCGCATCAGCATTGCGGTTGCCCTCAGGGGGCCAGGTGGGTATGGCCAGGGTGGGTGTGGCCTACTGGGTGGGCGTGGCTAGAGTGCGTATGGCCTACTGGGTGGGCATGGCCAGCTCTACATGTTCACATCAAGGCTGCCTATGGGGGCCTGGGCAGGAGTGGGACAGATCTGAGGGTCTCTGGCAGAAGGAGGGTCTCTGGGCCAGGGCCAAAGCAGTGGGGGCCGTTCCCTCACTGTTTACAGGATGGCTTCGCGGGCCACATGAAACCACTTCGTGGGCCGGATCTGGCCCCCGGGCCTTGTGTTTGACATGTCTGGAATAAGGGAAAAGAGCTAGAACACTGAGAGAAGAATGTGAAAAGGGAGAACAATATTAAATAGAAATACAGGTAGTCCTTGACTTACAATCACTCGTTTAGTGACCGTTCAAAGTTACAGTGGCACTGGAAAAAGTGACTTACGACCGTTTTTCACTTACAACTTTTGCCGCATCCCCGTGGTCACATGAACAAAATTTGGACGCTTGGTAACTGGCTCATGTTTACGATGGTTGCAGTGTGTCTTGGGGTCATGGGATCACTTTTTGCAACATTATGACAAACGAAGTCAAACGGGGAAGCCAGATTCACTGAACAACCATATTACTCACTTAACTGCAGTGACTCACTTAACCACTGTGGAAGGAAAGGTCGTAAAATGGGGCCAAATAATTCACTTAACAACTGTCTTGCCTAGCAACAGAACTTCTGGGCTCAATTGTGGTCATAAGTCAAGGGCTAACTGTAAGATGAAATAAAAAAATAATAATTGGGAGTTGGAAGAAAATAAAGCCTGTGGAATATGATTGACTGCAATGAAAGACAGAAGGAAAAACCATTGCCATTTTCTAAAAACCATTTTAGAAAAATGCAGGTGAAATCTAGAATGGAGAAGGCTCACAGCAGCCCCAACTTTCTAGAATCCTGATTCTCAGTGAGGTAGAAATGACTTTTCTTTTTAGATCAGGAGTCTCTAACCTTAGCAACTTTTAAGACTTGTGGACTTCAACTCCCAGAATTCCCCAGCCAGCTTTAAGTCCACAAGTCAAAGGTGCAAAGGTTGGAACCCTTGCTTTAGATAGCACCTGCCACTATTCTGAGACCGCAGATGTTCTTCGCCATCTGAAAGCAATTATTTTAGGGGGAAAAAACCTCTCCTTCCCCTTTCTCCTGAATACTGTGGCTCCTGTAACCAAAGTTGGCTTTAAGAAAAAAAGAGGCAGTGCTACAAAGATGTTGTTAAAGGGGTTCTTCTAAAGGAAGACGAGGCAATTATTAGTTCTCTCTGCTAGGAGGAATCATACAAAAACCTAGACTGCTTCTAATGCTGTACAATATTTTGTGCAGGCATATATTATTAATTAAATACAAAAAATTACAGACAGTGACCTGCATCTCTTCTCTCTTAAAAAAGGTAAAGGTTCCCCCGCACACGCGTGCTAGTTGTTTCCGTCTCTAGGGGCTGGTGCTCATCTCCGTTTCAAAGCCGAAGAGCCAGCGCTTGTCCGAAGACGTCTCCGTGGTCATGTGGCCGGCATGACTAGACGCCAAAGGCGCACGGAACGCTGTTACCTTCCCACCGTAGTGGTCCCTATTTTTCTACTTGCATTTTTACGTGCTTTCGAACTGCTAGGTTGGCAGAAGCTGGGATGAGTAACAGGTGCTCACTCTGTTACACGGCACTCGGGATTCAACCCGCCATACTGCCGACCATCCGATCGACAAGCTCAGCGTCCTAACCCACTGAGCCACTGCTTCATTTCATTTCATTTCATTTATTATATTTGTATACCGCCCTTCTCCCGAAGGACTCAGGGCGGTGAACAGGGCACATATAAAAATACAGAATACAAAAATAAAAAAGAATTAAATAAGAGCCCGAGCTAAAAACAGTAGAATAATATAAAAATCCCCAATAAAAACCCCAGCACATCCCCCATCAGGCCAGGCCAGCTTGTTCAAATAGGTAGGTCTTCAGACCGCGTCAGAAGGAGCGAAGGTCAGGTGCCGCTTCCCTTCTTCTTCTCTCTTACACAAATACTAACATTTGGCATTAACAGTTTGTACCTGTATTTAGAACATGACTTTGAAAACATCATTTTTTAAAAAAATAAATAGCAGTGTTTCAGATAAATTCATGCCATTATGGGAATTTGGAAATTTGGAAAGACAAGGGGAACAAATATTGCAGAAGTGCAGAGTGTAATTACATCCTGCCCTTATAGCATGCTACATCATCTTCTAGATCAAGGGTGTCAAACTGCCGGCCCGTGGGCCAGATGCGTCACGCAGAAGCCATGCCCACCGCAGCTCCAACAAGAAAAAGTCGAGATATGTCGTGACACATCACGTGACACGGCGAGTTTGACACCCCTGTTCTAGATCTTCTTGAAATATTTTCTAAATAAAGGTGAAATCCATTTTTTTTTGCTAACTTAAATATCATGTATTGATACCATTGGTAACTAGTCTATGTCATCTCTATTATTCAAACATATGAGAGCTGTGCTGATTTATGATAGCCAAAAATCATGACAGGACTAGTAGACCCCTTCCAGCTAACCAATTTTATTAAAAGGTATAAAGCACTGGGTGGCTGTAGCTCACAATATTTTATGCTTGTAAAAAAAGATTAGCTGGAAAAGGGCTATCATACTCCTTCTTGTTGTTTTGAGAGAGAAGGAAAGATATTTAGTGATCTTCTGAAGAATCAAACAATAGCATTCCTAATTCTCAGACACTATACTAAGGAGCTGCAAAGCCCCATACATTCAGAAGCTGCAGCTTAAGGCAGACTGCTCTACAACAGCTCAGACTCAATAAACTCTGCCTACCTGTAGTAGTAGGTTTGTCCATGCATTGTTTTGGTACTTCTAGGCTGCGCAGTTCCTCTGTGCTTGCATATTTCATGACTGTGTTGATAGATGATAGAGTGCTGATGAGCTGCGAATTGAGAGAACCTATTTGTGAGTGAGGTTCTCCAAAAGCTTCTGCAAGTTCAGCATAATTTTCGGCAAGGAGCATCTGCTGTTCTTGAACAAGCTTTTGAACACGTTCAATGTAATGGTCCAGGCCAGTCCTTATTTCGGGCAGAGGAAATGCATTCTCGGTGTCGGGGTTCCCTGAATCATCCATAGCATCATCCCCAACACCAATGCTTCTTGTACTGGGTGGCGCAAGAGAAACTGGTGGTGGACCACAGGCAATGTTTCTCACTTTTAATCCAACTAGATAGTTCTCATGAATACTGATCTGCCCTACTCCACAGTCTTTGGTCTTTGTTAGAGAAGATTTATCAAAGCTAGCAGTGGTAGAAAGCAAAGTTCCTATACCAATGGAACGGGTTTTAGCAGCAGTATTTACATCCTTAACCCTACCATCTCCGACAGCCACCGTCTTCAACTCCACAGCCACAGTGTTTGTCTGCTTATCAGAAGTGCTCAATAAAGTATTGGTGCTGGAATCTGTCAAAGTAGTCATTTCTGTGTTGGTGAATCCATCAGCCTTTTCTAATACTGTATTGGTTCCTTGGTTAATTGTACAAGGCACTGCCATGATTCCAGAATTGGCTCTGCAAGCAGTCTCTGTGTTTGTGCTGCAAGATGTGGTCTTTTTAGGAGGACAGAATGTCAGATCCAAAGAGTCTCTACTGCCAAGTGACCATACTTCCTTGAGTTGTGGTTCTGTCTTATGCAGGCTTAGGCTGTCCACTAATTCCTCTGTATTGACTCCGGCTTCGCAGAAGCTAATTTCTGTGCCCACACATTTATTGTGGGTCTCAACATAACTCCCAATGCTACGATCACACATTTCATTCCTTTCTTTCACAATCCACCAATTCATGGGAACATCTGGCCCCACAGCTGAACTCTGCAACATAGGCCTACACAATACACCAATGCTACTCATCTGGGGACTGTTCCCTACACATGAATCAACAATATCCACGTGATTCCCCACCATTTGGTCTCTCGTTTGGATTACTGTGCCTACTGCTTTGCTGAAGACAAGGGGCTGTGCCATTAATGCCTTGTCTGCTTTTTTCCTAGATCCAGCTGCCTGAAGCTCATGCTTTAATTTGATCATCTCCCTGTCGTAAGTAGCTTCCCTCAACTGAACCTCCAGCCGGTAGATTTTCTCTTTAAGGGATTCAATCATCTGATGCTGAAGTTCTATCTCTCTCTCAGCTTCAGTAGACAGACCAAGCATTTCTTCTGATACCCCAGCAATAAAATCTTTAGTCTTCAGATCTGTTCCCACTGCTACATCCCTGCATGCCCTCAAAGCTCTGCTATATACCACAATATCATTCATACTTTCATCTGCACCAACAGCAATCGACCTATTCTCTTTTGCTACATTTGCTCGATTGCCTCGCATAGAGGGACTATCGTAATTGCTGTCCTGGATCTTTTTCTCCAGGGCTTGCACTTCAGCAGTCAACTGCCTGAACTCTTCTACCTGCTCTGTACTATGCCCTACATTCCCCGTATCTTCTTCACAGTCTATGTAAAGCTCCCCTCCTCCTCTGACAGAAGAGAGCTGCTTCCACTGCTCTGCATTTCCTGCACTGTAAGATCTCTTTCTGAAAGTGCCTGTGTCATTCTGATTGACCATTCTTTGGCTTTTGAGCTTTGCCACCAGCTGCCTTTTCTCCTCCTGAAGTACTGAGATCTTAACCTGGAGTACAGGGATGGTTTTGACTTGCTCCTCCAGTTCCTTGAGATGTTTGAGGGCAATAGCCATTTGTTCCCTGATGTGTTGTAGGTGCACCGGGCTCACATTAGTCACGGGTGTTGATACTCCTGAACTCAAGGGGCTATGCCGAATAGAACTGCCCAAGGAGGAGGCCAAATAAAGATTACAATCTCCATTGCCTTGATAGCCATTCTGAAATTGCTGGCACATCTGATTCTGGCTACTGGATCCTACAAAAGAAGGAAGTGAGCCGGTTGAGCCAGTGGCTCCAAAACTGGAAAGCCTAGGCCTCCGAGTTTCTCCAGGGATGGGTTGCATTGCAATTTTCTCCTGCTCCAATCTCCTACGTGTTTCCATGAGAGTTTTTGTAACTCGAAGGTTATGTCTAGGCAGCTGTGGCGAAGGAGGAAGTAATGGTTTGCTTTCAGGGATAGTTAGGAAGCTTGGAGAGGCTTCAAATGCCAAGGATGGCCTTGCAGAAGTTGTCCCTGCTAATTGGCTTTGGGCTGTAAAAAGTAAAGATGAATGTTTGTTTTCATCACTGTTGGATGAAGAGAGAGATTCATTTGATGTCCATCCACTGTACTGATTCGAAGCGATTTTGACAGTAGCAAAAGGTGGTGTCACTTTCCGCTTCTTCTGAATGTTCAATTTTTTAATAGTATTTCCCTTCTGTATATCTTCCACATACTTGAGAAAGTCCAGATCAAGCTGGTAGCCGTAAGGTGTTTCCACAAAATAGGGATCTTTCTGAATTTTGTCATCCTCCCCATTTATGGCATTTTCTTCATTTTCTAAAAGAAGGGGGGAAAAACAATGTAAAATTTAAAATCTTACCAGGAGTTAAAAATATAGAGATGCTGTTCAAATACCAGAACCAGTATATCATACTCTCCTGGGGAATGCACTACATGTCTTGAATCAGTTTTTAGCGTAGACTCACGTTTCACGTTAAGATTGTGTCATCTAATTATAAGATACGAAGTAAATGCATGCATTTGAGATGGGTTTGCATATAACCATTTAAAAATATCACTGCTTATAATTAGTATCTGATAGTTCTGTATTGTTCTATAATGAAAGGTGAGATGGCCCTGTGTTCTGTAGCAGACTATGTCAATACACACACACACACACACACACACACACACACACACACACACACAACATTCCTAAATTTGTAAATGGTAAAACAGCCAGCAGAGATTTAACTCAATGTACAAAAAATATAAAAGCAAAACAATACAAAGGAACACTGATTCCCTGTTTAGGAACACTTTCATGTATGATTGTCCATGCTACTACTTTCATATTCTTATAGCATGCACACAATTTACAAGACAGTCTAAAATATCTCTGTTGAAACAGAAACTGCCAGCTCAAATGTCAGGACAGGATAGCTTCCTGCCGTCACAGGAGACACATGTTTCAGCAAAGCATTTTAAATTAAACTACAATCAATCTACAGTGTGCCGTCAAAAAGAGCACTTATGCCTAGGCGTGCAGTAAGAGTTGCTCCTCGCCCCCTCCACCACATTTCCCAGCCTAGACACACAATAAAAGTCTGTAAGCCCGACAGCAGTATTTTCATTTAATTAATATTACCTTTCCATTTCTGTTTTTGAGTCTGCACATATTTCTGTCCAAAGTCTACCAGGCTTTGGAATATTTCCTGCAATCATAGTTCCATACGTCACAGAAACTCTTTGCTTGCAAAATCCCTCTCTCTCAACTTGCTCATTCTTCATCCCATAAAGGGAAAAAAGTTTCCAGCATGAGTATAAATAAACAGATCACAAACTTTCATAGGCTAAGCATTCACCAATGACTTTATATTTTTGTTCTGCACTAGGGAAGGCCCTCCTCTCCCCCCCCCATATTTCCTTTTTCCATTCCTTTTTGGTACAAAGCTAGTTTTTTAATGGCTTGGCCACTTTAAAAATTCACGGTCCTGTAGTTTTCATTATTTTTATTAAAAATGGCAATGTTAAGGATGACCTATTTTGATTTGTCGTGAAAAGAGGTAGTGCCTTAAAATTTTAAGGCAACCAAGCAAACATTTAGAACATAGAACAAGGTAGGAAGGGAGCTTGGAGATCTTCTAGTTCATGGGTAGGCAACCTTGGCTCTTTTATGACACGTAGACTTCAACTCCCAGAATTCCTGAGTCAGCTATGCTGAGGGGAAAGGGAGAGGTTTCCATGCTGAGCCATGCTGGCTCAGGAATTCTGGGAGTTGAAGTCCACGAGTCATAAAAGAGCCAAGGTTGCCTACCCCTGTTCTAGTCCAACACCCAGCTCAAGCAGGAGACCTTACACCAGACATGTCAAACACAAGGCCCGGGGGCCGGATCCGGCCCGCGAAGTGGTTTCATGCAGCCCGCGAAGCCATCCTGGAAACAGTGAGGGAACGGCCCCCACTGCCTTGGCCCTGGCCCAGAGACCCTCCTTCTGCCAGAGACCCTCAGATCTGTCCCACTCCTGCCCAGGCCCCCATAGGCACCCTTGATGCGAACGATGTAGAGCTGGCCACGCCCACCCAATAGGCCATACACACTCTAGCCACGCCCACCCAGTAGGCCACGCCCACCCAGGCCACACCCGCCTGGCCCCTTGAGGGCAACCGCAATGCTGATGCGGCCCTCAATGAAATTGAGTTTGACACCCGTCTTACACCATTCATTATGTTGTAAGTTCCCTATAAAAACAGATGTCTGAGCAATCAACCAGCAATTGATTAATGAATAAAATGCAAATAATAAAGGTTATATTTTGTGTGGCCACTCACCTTCTTCTGAGGGGAGGCTCAGAGGGGAGGACTGAAGATAAGCACACTCTGTGCCCCCACCTAATCACATTTTCATTTAATAAATATTACTTTAGACCAGGGGTGTCAAACTCAATTTCATTGAGGGCCCCATCAGCATGGTGGTTGCCCTCAGGGGGCCGGGTGGGTGTGGCCTGTGTGGGCGTGGCCTACTGGGTGGGCGTGGCTAGAGTGCGTATGGCCTACTGGGTGGACGTGGCCAGCTCTACATCGTTGGCATCAAGGGTGCCAATGGGGGCCTGGGCAGGAGTGGGACAGAGCTGAGGGTCTCTGGCAGAAGGAGGGTCTCTGGGCCAGGGCCAAGGCAGTGGGGGCCGTTCCCTCACTGTTTTCAAGATGGCTTCATGGGCCACATGAAACCACTTTGCGGGCCGGATCTGGCCCCCAGGCCTTGTGTTTGACATGTCTGCTTTAGACCTTTTCTCTATCCAAGCCTTTAGTAAGTGATTCAAAATGCCATTTGCCATTCTTAGAGAACCAAATTTAAAAACAATGAAGTTGTTCCTAAAAAGAAAATTCTCACATACTTATATAGATGTTTCCAGTGACATTTCTCCAGCTTGTCATGTGGGAAAACATTTACATGCAAAATTAAATTAAGTCAGTGTACTTAGTATTATAACTCATATATTTTATGATAATTTACCTCTTATTTGACATACAAAATCACAATTTTTTTTGGAGGAAGTATTGCTGTAAGGTGTACACTCTTAGCTTGATCTACATCAAGGCTGCATGCAAACATCATGCCTGGTACCCATAAACATTTTCAAGTAGAATAAGGATGTTACCCTCTTATCTTTTGTGCACTGATGTTAAAAAAGCATCAGTGACTAGAAGAACTGAACAACCTATATCTTAGGGACCACACATAAATTTGGCTCATGCTTAGCAATATTCTGAGTCTTGTCTAATTGTTCCAAAGTAGAAAGTATACAAAAACTACAGGGCAAGCCATAAATTAGGTTCAGCACAAAAAACACAAAACCTTAACATCTTCCCCTAAACACATTTTTTTTGACACTGCACCACTGTGTGATACAGCCTTTCCTACTCTACCTCATTTTTTTCTAATTGCAATCCACCTTGCTTTAAAGATCATTAACACAAATGAGAGTTATATTATAAAATAAAATCCACACCAAGTAATTCACACTATTGAAGTATGTCAAACAGCATGGAAGTGACCATATAATCACCAAGAATCAGATTTGCCATGAGGGAATCTTTACCTTAATTTGATAACTGCGCTTAAATTCTCAAGCAAAAAAATGTATCCCACAGCAATAAAATATGAATTCACTTGTTAAAAATGCATGAAAAAAGTCTTCAAGAAAATGATTTAGAAAATTTGATGCAAGTCCATTGAATTAAAATATTCAAATTCTTGAAAAACTAGGAATGCGTGCTTCCTGTTATGACAATCATATTGTCAAACCTGTTACAGTAATAATATATTTTGGATTACAGATCATGTTTTGTTTATCTTAAATCTCTCATATTGTGCTTTGTGTCATAGTTTAATGAATTAATATCAGGATGAACTATATTGTTTTTCTTACAAAATTGCAGTCATTTTTACTGAATCAAACAATTCAAGTGCTAAAACTTCATTTCATTTGTTTATGTTAACATTACTCTAATGAATCCTCTCTTAATTCATTAGAAATTTAATGCCTAGGCAAAATAATTTGCTTTTAAAGGGTTTTATTTACATAAATACTTTTTTATAAGTAGTTCCTGCTTACTCATTTCTCCCTTTCTCAAATTAAAAAAGGTTTACTAATGAAACTCAGATTGCTTATCTGTGTCACAAGTCACAAACAACAGACCTTCTACAGTCTTTTGCTGCATAGCATGATAGAATTCAAATGGGACATCATTGTTTTTTGCAGGAGCTAAATCTCTATAAAATTAGACTTTTGCTATAATTAATATTTGGCTTGATAATCATCGGCAACTTCCTAGAAGTCTATAGGCATTTTACTAAAAACAGTATTAGTTGAAAATACTTCTCAACATAATTAACAAATAACTCATTTGGCATAAGCACTATATTGCGTATACTAATACTTGTAGAATTTTGGTTGAGACATCACTGATAAAGATCAGGATTATGGGCTACTTTAGGAAGCGAAGTTTTGTGTGGTAGTATGGAACAGTAACAAGAGGCATTTACATATTGCTATCATGAAAACTACATGAATGCGTCTGTGAAATCATTAGCAAAAGAACTTAGCTTGAATGAAACTACCTTACCTATTCAGAAGCAACATACTTAGTTCAATGGGAGTCATTCATTGGCAATTGGGTGCAGGATTATGCCTTTCAGGGTCCCAGAATGTATTGTCTGGATGGTATGGATTGCCAAAGTATATATTTGTAGGAATTCAAAATCTGGCTTAGAATGGAGTAATATGCTTTAAATATGTGAATATAGATTTTTGAATTTTGTACAAAAAATGGAAGTTATCATTATATACAGATTTACTGGGCACAGGAAAAAAGATCTCTTGGAATCTGTTTTTCAGAAATTATGGTCATATCAGGCTAAAAGAAACAGTAGAAGAAGTTGGAAAAGTAGTACTATTCCAGATATTAAGGATTCTCCGGATTCAAGAGATATTAACTTGTTGTCGAGAAGGCATTTTTATCTACTAATAAAAATGACTCAATATGTTCTTCTTTGGAATTTATGGTATTTTTGTAATGTTAGAGATTATTTTTAATGTAGATTTAGAAATTTGTTTGATATCAGATGAATATATGATAGATAGTTCCCTGCCCCTGCCCTTTTTGCTAAGTTGATTTAGTTGTATTTGGGTTTTTTTTATATATTTCTCTTTCGTTTTTTCTTTGTATTTCTTTCCATAAAATTTATGATAAATAAACCTAGAACAAAAAGGATGACTCTTTCATGATGAAAATACAGGGCCAGAGAGAGTTACAGTTCTGTACACCTTCTACTTTTAAAATAGCTCTTTGCTAATGTAATAGAAAGAATGGTCAACATTATTCCATGTGCTCAAGGTTTAATTCTGAGCTTAAAAATGAACCAGTTTTTTCAAACTTTTGTAATACATTTGAGCTTTGTTTCTATTCATTTCCTTCTATCCTTTTTCATGCTGAAGAATTAAACAAAAAAAGATCACACATTAAGCCAACACAGGTTTTTATGTTGCTACTAAAAGTAAGGGGGGGAGAGGCTACTTTTGAAAAGCTATGTTTTAAAGCATTTTTTTGTCCTAAAAATTTTCATGAAGAAAGAAGCAAAAAGACTTGAAGAGTGGGCAAAACACCTGAGAAATTTGCTAATAATTCTATAAGCATAAACATTAATCTCAGTGGGAATTAACACAAAGATAAACTATAATGTTTACAAAATTCTATGTTAGTAAAGGTATGAGATCTGCTAATCCAATACCATTTTATAGCTTTTCTAGTATTCAGGCTTATCCAACACCAGCTCCCCCCAAAATCTATTTTAATACACATTCATATTAACTATACAGATTGATTCATGAGTGAAAATGCCTTGTTCACACAACACAGAGCATTCCAACATATTATTGGTAGAGACCTGCATAATACACATGGTTTCTCCAGTGCTTAAAAAGTTAATTCAAGTATTTCCTCATGGAAACAAATAGTTAATAGAGCCACGGCACTTGAAGGCTCTTTCATGAAATTACAAGAACTTCTCCCTGATAATACTTGAATCACCTCTAAAGATATTGTGGCTGGAATCCTAGCCTTCAATTTTGCATTGAGAAGATGTATCTAAAAATGGAAGAAATGATACAAGGTAAAAAACATTTGTATACGTATCAGAAAAAGGGCAGATTTCATTATATCAATCAAATTACCAGCAATTTATAAAGAGAATTACCTATTTTCCAGACAAAGACCAAATACCAAAAAAGCTTACCTCAGATAGGAAATATATGAAGAAAATTAATTCAATTAATTCTTCTATGCTCAAATAAATCAGTTAAACTTGATATTTACAAGAAAAAAAACACAAATTTTAAAAGATGTAAACTTTAATGCTTTGGAATGCAAATATTTCTATCCATACGACTGCCTTCCAGCATACAAAAAGACAAATTCTTTAGATCTTCAGTGAGAAACCTTGCTATATCCAAGTACAAATGCCACTCACGCACTTCTGTATATATTTAAAAAACTGCTAAAAAGAAATGCACTAATGTAAAAGATATTCAGATGGTCATTCAGACGAACACTGTGTGAATCAAGAGAGAAGCTGATTAAAACCAATGATGAATTTGGCTAAAGCTGAAGCTATTTATAAATAGGCATTTTTCTTTGGACTAACAGAGTATTACTTTGTACGGGAAAACAGTGCTATCTTTATATTAAGAAATTGCAGAGAGAAGCCTAGCTAGTCAATATGGGTATGAAGTTCTCATTCTCTTTTCGTATTCTTAAATGTGAAAACAAACTATGAACAAAACGTTATCTTAAATCTAGCATCACATCCCCCCTCATAGCTGTTAGCTTTACTCACCATTCTGGGAAGAAGGGAATACTGCAATGTTTTCTTTGCAGGAACTTGGGTCTGGAGTCTTAAACAGAATATGTACTCCTGACACATAAGCAGGCAAATTGCCCAGGACTTGCTGTGGAGAATTTATTTATACTCATTTGGAATTTCCTGACAAAATTCTCTCCTCCTGGCTAGGCTCAGCTAATGGAGTTCCAATCCATTTTTTCTTCACATCTTTCAACATACAAACATTTGATGATTATAATTCAGAAGGTACGGATGTATGGAGAAAATACAATAGGGCAGAATGCACACTGCATAAGTCACAAAAAGTAACACTTTTCTGATTATGTGAAACAAACAAAATAGCGTAAGAAAGAAAGAAAGGTGCCCGACACCTGGATAAGAATGAAAAAAGTGTCCTAGTCTGGCTTCATTCCTTACCCACTTGACCCAACCTCCCAACAAGGGTTAAAAAGGGTACTGAAACACAGTGCTCAGAATAACTGTCTCTCTTATGATCATGTTACGTACAACATTTAAATAATTTTGGTTTTCTATACCACGGGCAGTCTGTATTTTGCTCGTATTTGCCCAGCCAGGCTTATAATTTAAAAGCTAAAAATAAATACTTTGTTGTGCTTCTGACAAACAGACTTCCTTAAGGATGTGGCTAAAGGCATGGCAAACACATTTTCCAAGAGAAAAGAATATGTTTGAAATAAAAAATTGGCCTTATTAAAGCTTGTCAACAATAAGCCCTTAACTACATGAATATTTACCCTCTAACAACTGTTACATTACACTTATGACTTCAGGGAAAGAAATGGTGACTTAAAACCGCAGCTGGTGAATAGATTTGTAATTCATCTCTGGACAAAGAGAGAATTTGAGATTATTATTATTATTTATTGTTATTTTCATTAAAATTATTTGCTGCCCATCTCATTTCGAGATCGCACACAAGTGCTCTAGACAGCTGCTGCTTGTAAGGAAACTGCAAGTCGAGAAGATGGCACAGCCATCTTTTTGCTCAAAACTTGGTTGGCACCTTCAAAAGGTCAGTGGATTGGCATAATTATTTTTTTAATAATTTTCTAACCTGCCTTTATTATTTTTGATAAATAACTCAAAGCGGTGAACATACATAATACTTATTTCCCCCCCAACCTCAGTCCTGTGAGGTGACTTGACCTGAGGGA
The DNA here is from genome assembly GCF_947247035.1 of Vipera ursinii. Classification (NCBI taxonomy): domain Eukaryota; kingdom Metazoa; phylum Chordata; class Lepidosauria; order Squamata; family Viperidae; genus Vipera; species Vipera ursinii. The sequence goes on from NC_139513.1 coordinate 224,932,711, forward strand.
CCATGATTGGCACAAGGCCACCTAGTTGGCTTTCCCATCTAAGGCAATACTAGAACTCAGTCAGTCTCCTGGTTTCTTGGTCAGCCCCTCAGTCTGCCCTTTAAAATTTTTTAATGGACTTTTACTGATCAGAACTGAACGATGAGGCTTTAAGGATTTGTTTATAGATAAGAAATGGGTAAGGAAAGCAAAAATGTATTTTAAGATGAGGTGATAAGCTATTAAAATTGTTTATATTTGTGAGGAAGATGGGAAGTCACCTCTTTATGTATTCCTTTTCTTCTTTCTTTACTATATTTGTACTTTTTTCCTTGTTTTTTCTCTTCTGCACTTTTAATTTTTATTCTTTTTCTGTTTGCATTGGTTTTTATCTTTTTAATTATAATTTGTAATAACATTACTATAAAATAAAACCTGTTACATTTATAATTATAGATCTAAAGCCACATACGTCTGTGTTTATAAGGTAGCAGTTACTGAAAACTGTTAATAAGGCAGGATAGAAATAAAACTAACCCACCCATGTTAGACTAGTAAATAATTGACAATTTAGGTTTGCTCTTATGGCAGAGTTCAAAGTCTCGGGGTTTCAAGAAATTTTCTGCCCCAGAATTTCGCAGCATAGTTTTAATAGCTTCGGCCTGAGAAATATTGCCTTAATACTGTTTGCAAAGGACACTATATATTCAATTAATTCTGCCTTTGAGAAGTACTGCAAGAACGAAATTTCTACAAAATCAAATCCAATTATTTTCCTCCAAAAATATTTCTAGTTCCTCTCTCATACAGGATAATTCCCAGGTTATAATACAGGTATGGCAAACTCTTACATTATACTTTTAAAGTGAAAATAAATGGAAAGAGAATAAATACCAGAGTAGAGCCAGGAAAGCAAAGAACATGCCTCGCTTCCTTCTCCAAGCTGTTGCCCAGATCTCCTCAAAAAGAGCAATCACTGTTTCCTAACAGAAACAGCTGTAGGAAAAGAAATTTGCAAAAACTTTTGAAACTCTAATCTTTATTCTGATAAAAGGGCTTAGAGTCCAGCCCATTTATTGCAATAGCTCTTTTGGCGGAAGCAAGCTTTCCCCCACTTTCATGTTCAATATAGACTAGAAAAAACATTGCTTTGGGGCTCTTGTTTCCAAGGAATGAAAAACCCCAAACCATAAGAAGGGCAGGAAACTTTCATAATACTTTTTCCTGAAAACAAAACATTAGACTGACTCAAATTTGTTCCTTTAGCAGGATGGGATTCCTTTTGGCCAATAATCTTGCTAAGTGCCTTTGTTTAGTCCTCCTCTCTTCATGGCAGGCCCTTGCACTGGAGGGAACTGTTAGCTCCATACAGTTGTCTTCTGAGGCCAGTAATAACTGCCTCTGGTTGCTAGACAACATGGATTTCTCTGCCTGTAACTCTTCCAGTTGAATCCCCTCAGGCTGATGAGCTTCCTGTAATTCCTCTTCATCCCTGAAATTCTGGGAATTGAAATCCACACATCTTAAAGTTGCTAAGGTTGAGAAGCTCTGATCTAGTGAGTCTGAGCTGACGATGACAGTTGTGTCAATAGTTCTTCCAATGTAGCTGAAAAAGCCTCCAACTCTGGCCATCTTGCGGGGGTCCACAATGGTCCATGTGTCATGCTACAGGTGCCCACACTCCTGTAGGTGACCACTCCAGTACTTGGCTCTGAGCACATTTTTCCTCCTCTTTGCCTGGCTTCATCACTTGTTGACAGTGCCCATTGTTCTTAATTTGTGTATCAATGCTTAATTTAGAATTTGCAGGATGGATACCAAAGAACGACAGTACTAAGGGAGACATCAGGATGGTAATAAATCTTGAAAAATGTTTAATCAAGAAATTGCCCTGAATATACTTATAGCATCAGAAGGATACCACCAGCCCAGATGTCCCTAAATGTTAAACCACTGGACTATATGTTGCAGTTCATCAACAAAGAATCTTCCAGGTTTTGATTGTTTTCCTCTACTCGAGACTTCTGGCTCCCCAGATCTGTACCGGAAAAAATGAATGACCATGAAAGGGAACAAAGGGTTTTCCTGTAACTTTTTCCTCCACTTATTAGTCACCTCCATTATTCTTACTAAATCATTTTTTTCCAGTGCAGACTTCATCTGACAGGGTTTAAAAGATATTCCGAGTCTTTCTTGAGCATTTCAAATCTTATTCTTTAGCCCTTTCTATTTGCCCACCAATTTTGACTGCTCTTAAGTCTGAATTGTAGACTCAGATACGGACTCATGGATAAAGAACCAAAAGAAGCAGCAGCAACCAGACCACAGTCTGCAATGAAAGGGTCGGTGGAGCAATAATCAAAGGTATCTTGAAGGACCCTGGAAAAGGAGACAATTCTGTTTCTTTTTGAGGACAGGTATTGACTAGTATGTTTCTGTTATACTCTACATTTTTCAAATAGCAAGCAGTATTCTTCATAAAAAGAAATCGGAAAAAACGCAAATGAAAGAAATTACCGCTTTTGCTAGCTCAAGTCCAAGATGTAAGCCATTTTCAGCTGCAATTCCCAGATGGCTATGCTGCTGGAAATTCTAGATACTTTATTACTCATATTGTTACAGGTTGCTAGGCTGCAAAAAAAGGATATAAACCATGAGCCGTGGTGGCGAAGTGGTTAGAATGCAGTATTGCAGGCTATTTCTGCTGACTGCTGGCTGCTTGTAGTTTGGCAGTTCAGTTCTCACAGGCTCAAGGTTGACTCAGCTTTCCATCCTTCTGAAATTGGTAAAATGAGGACCCAGGTGGTTGGGGACAATATGCTGACTCTGTAAACTACTTAGAGAGGACTATAAAGCACTATATAAGTTTAAGTTCTATTGCTGTATAGTTCAAAGGTAGCATATTACAACTGTGCAAAGATAACAGGAGCTATGGCCACAACAGCCTTCCACAACAGCCTCAGTTTGTCATGTGGCACCTTGGGAAAATTTAATTAATTAATCACAGAATGGTAGAAGACTGGGTAACAAAGCAATAGCAGAAGCACTGGAGTCATATTTTGGCTCAGTCATCTCCAAGACAGAGTACATCACTAGGTAATTGTGAAAAGCAGAAGCAGTGTTGAAACTTGAGACTGACAGAAACACGCTTCAGGAATGCCTATTTATTTTAAATGAGTTTCAAATTCCAGAGCCAGATCAATTGCAGTAATTGCCAGGTCAGTGTGGATTTGTCCAAAAGATGTCTAGCCAGATTAATCTTAACTTGTATCTTAATGAGGTGCCTTCCACAGTGGATTGTAGAATTGCTGTAGATATAATTTCAGCCAAGCATTTGATAATTTATATCATGATGTCTGATGAGCAAACCATTTCAGTATGGAGAGCCTGACAATTAAGTAAGTTACTGGATTAAAAACCAGAGTTGCTAAAAATAACTTTGGGGGTAGGGAAACAAAACTGTGTGATGAAGATCCATGACTTAATAGCCACTAATGAAGCATTTTTGGAATAGCTGTTGATAAGACACTGAATGTGAATTTGTGGTGTTAATGGCTGCAAAAATAGGGGGAAAAGTTGCAGCAACAGAGGTATTGCTTCCAAATTACAGGAAGCAAAAAAATTAATTTCATTCTGTGGTGATAGCATATGAATTTTGTCCAGAAACACTGGACTAGGCTTAGAGAAAGGCAACAAGAGACATCAAACAACTAAAAGCTAAATCCTTAAAGACTGAAGGAGCTGGGTATATTTAGCCATTTGAAAATATAGTTGAGAATGAATATGATAGATAACACCAAGAGGCAAGAATGTCAAGAACAACTGTCCATTGTTCCAGAGCTTAAGAAGCAAAATGTGCTTTTCAGTTGCAGAAAGAGAGATTTTGATTTATGTCAGAAAAGTGTTAGAAAAAAGCTTCCTATAGCAGAACAGAGGTCAACACCTTGTTGTTACTGCAGGTATTCAAATAAAAGCTAGACAGACATCTATGGGGAACATTTCAGTTTGGATTCCAGCACTGATAAAGGGTTGGATTCAGTGGCTTAAAGACCCCCTTCCAACTCTATGTGTAAGCGTCTGAGTCAGTGAGCAGAGGTCCACGAGGTTTACCAGCAGTAGTTATAGTTACACTTTTCATTAATTTTATTTAGTTTACAAAGTTAACAGCGACACACATGCCCTTTAGCTTCAATTCTTAAGAACACCTCCTGGAATTGGTTAGGCAGAAAAAAAACATGCTTAGTGAGCAGTTCATTAGATTAATATTTCTGGCCAGACAGTGGAGATTTTAACTGTGTATTTCCAGTCTTTGTCTAGTTCAGGGGTGTCAAACTGCCGGCCCATGGGCCAGATGCGCCATGAAGAAACTGTGCCCACCCCATTGCCGGCAATGGGGAAAAAGCTCCAATACATAGTGCAACACTACGTGACGTCGCAAGTTTGACATGTCTGGTCTAGTTGTTACAAGTCATTGGACATTCTTCCCACTCTTCTTTTACATTGCTGTAAAGAAGTACAATACTTTTCCATCCAACTATAAATTCTCAACTACAACACCCAAGGCAAATATTAAAACAAGAATAGTAGAGGCCAGTAGTTCAGAGCAAATATAAGAACTAGGAAAAAGATTCTAGAACGACTCAACAGAACAGTTCACAAATTGTGAGCCCAAGATCACAGATTAAAAACTACATATTTCAAGAAAGGATAGCAAGTTAATCCTGAATTTGTTACCTGGTTAGAATGGTTAACAGCAAGTCAGTTCACTTAACATGCAGATTCAAACCAGCGAGTCATTTCACTTAACATGCAGATTCAAATGGGCACTGATTCCCACATTCAGTCTTCTTCTGTTGTCCTGAATCCTTATAAAGAACTCTTGACTTTGCAAAAAATTAAGGGACAGAAACCCCAGGACTCTCCATGGAGGGAGAAGAGAAACAAGGCAGAACGTTAGAGAAGGTTCTGAGGGAAAATAAGTCCTTTTGTACGGTGGAAATTCAAGCAGCCATCAGGGTGCACTGCAGACGTTTTTTTCTGAATATTACAAAGCAAGCAGAATGGAGGTCATATGGAAGTTGAAAATGAGTCACAAGAAAACAATGTGACAAGCGAATGTTTGTGTTTACTTTATTCCAAGGTACAGAGACTAGATTTTGTTCTGCTTTCTTCTCTTCTAAAGAGTAACATCAGATGGTGTAATCCCTTTCTGCAAGAAATATCATGTCACAGGTTAGAAGGGACAAGAAAGAACAAAGAATCTTCCATTAGATGGTTTTTATCATAGCTTGGCCTTTTGTGAATAAACAAGACTGCCTTCAGATCTATAGTTAATCTGATTCAAGAGTAATTTTAAACAAATATTAAGGTAAGCTATTTACACCAAATAATTTAATTGTTTCTGATAACGTAAGCCTCTGCTTTGAGTTAGCACAAGGAATTGTCGACTGTTGAACATAAAAAGGAAGATCTGCTCTGCAAGAAAAAAAGAAAGAAGTTGAAGTGAACCTGGATGGATGGAGGCAGTTTGTCACTTTTCCTAAAATAATGTCATTCCTACATGGAAGCAGAAGGTAGAAAGCACAGATGTGTAAAGGCTTTGATGCCACCTTGGAGAAGCAATGTGAAAAGAACCCAGCGAAAGGGCAGCATGCCGGAGGTGGGGTGTAATGGGTTGAGCAAAAGGGGAAGATCCTATAAAGCCAGCTAATATGCCGCTTGGGTGTGTGTGTGAAAGCCCTAATAAGCAGGTATATACATAGAATGAAGGCTACTGCTAAGCTTGTAAGCCGCCCTGAGTCTTCGGAGAAGGGCGGGATATAAATGGAATTAAAAATAAAATAAATAAAAATAATTGTGAGGCCCTCTCATTCTAGCAGTTAAAGAAGGCAGATTTGAGCATACAGAGGATTCGACTTGCAAGCTTGATAAGTCTATTAAATAAATGAACCCAAGCCAGGTAGGCTTAGTCTTCCTAGGTTTTAATCAGTTAAATGTGATAAAGTATTTACCAGTTCCATGTAGAAACAAAAGAAAAAAGGAAAAGGAAAAGAAGTCACAAAATAAGGCACTTGCAAATGAGAAACGTTTGTCAATTATCATTAAGAAAGAAAGAAATCTATCATTTCCGTTAAATTAAGAGTAAAAAATTTCAAGAGGCAAAAAACAGGAGAAGCAAATAACAGCATATTATCCAAATGTACAGTACTATTGCTTGCTTCTTATGGACTTAATGTAGAATTACTGATTCCCTCAATAGTTTGCCAGTTTTCAGCAGCTTAATAGTTAATTTTAAAAAGTCTTTTTTAAAAAATGAAGATTTAATTCCAGAGCAACATATAAGGGTATTATTTCTCCACCTGGGATTTATTACATACAATCCTAGAATCTTAGTCACAGAGTTGGAAGGAACCACCAATGTCATCTAACCCAACCCCCTGCTCAGTGCAGGATAGCCCATTCACAGAGGTTGAGTACGTAAGGTGATTTACAAATTGAAAAAACAAGATACAAAAAATTAGAAGTTTAAAAGTAATACTAAGACCCATTGATAATTATAAGGTAAAGGTAAAGGTTCCCCTGCACATGCGTGCTAGTCGTTTCCGACTCTAGGGGCCGGTGCTCATCTCCGTTTCAAAGCTGAAGAGCCAGCGCTTGTCCGAGGATGTCTCCGTGGTCATGTGGCCGGCATGACAAGCAAAATAAATTTGCAGTTCTTAAGAGAGCACATTCCGTAGCTAGGAAACCACAACAAAAGCCCTCTTCTGCATGCAAGGTATATGACTATAGGACTTGGTGACAGCAGGGATATCTTCAAAAGAATTTCCTCTCAAGATTCTAACATCAAACAGGCTCAGCGTAGGAAATAGGGTCCCTCAAGATATTTAGAGTCTAAGCATTTACACTTAAAGGACCATGCCATGATTTTTTTCCTTTAAATTCCCAATCCAGATTGCAGCTTTCCATCTGTCATGCGCAAACAACTATCTCACGTATGTAGAGTTTGAACAAGCTACTTTGTTCTATTTCTATTTTACTAGGATCTCCCCAGACTAATGGTACTTGACTAACAACTATTTGTTTAGTGGCCGTTCGAAGTTACAAAGGCACTGAAAAAAAGCAACTCATGAACGTTTTTCCCACTTACAACTGTTGCAGCATCCCCGTGGTCATGTGATCAAAATTTGGATGCTTAGCAACTGGTTCATATTTATGATGGCTGCAGTGTCCCAGGGTCATGTGATCACATTTTGCCACCATCTGACAAGCAAGGTCAATGGGGAAGCCAGATTCAATTAAGAAGAGTGTTACTAACTTAATAACTGACGTGATTCACTTAACAACTGTAGCAGGAAAGACTGTAAAATGACATAAAACTCACTTAACAACTGTCTTGCTTAGCAACAGAAATTGTGGGCTCAGTTGTGTCATACGTTGAGGACTATGTAGTAGCTTTTGCCTGGGAAAGACTAGATACGGTTCAAAGGATTTCAAGGGGTGGGGATGGTCAGACTTTGCTCTCTTGTGTTTACACAGCAAGTGCAGAGTAATTTCCCACTTAAGCCCCCCTGCTGACTGGGAGGATTGCTCTCCACCACCATCCAAGCAATTATGAGGTCCAACTCGGCTTAGCTTTTTGAGATCAACCAATGTGGGTTTAATCGTGCCACATCAATATCTTAAATTGTGCCTAGTAAGCACCTGGCAACCAGCACAGAACTCTCAATACAAGCATTACACAATTCCCTACTATCTGCAAGATTTAGTGCTTAGTGGCTGCATTTTGCACCAGCTGCAACTTTTGTACATTTTTCAAGTGCAGCAGGCAAAACAGGATGGAACCAAAACATGGGTAATTTTAATCAAATCCAGCTGGCTCAGGAGAGTTACAGCTGCACTAACCATAAATTGCGCAAACATGTTCCATGCCTCAGGTGCCCTGGGAGAATTATTCAGTGACAGATGAGGAGCAAGGAGTATTCTTAGTCTTCCAAATTGCTCCAAATGTGCAATCTTTGTTGTCAGTCTACAGGTGCTAGTCTAAGTTATTCGTACTATTTTTTCTCATTTTTCTGTCTTATTCACAGGCAATACTAAAACTCACACCTAGAAGCAAAATTAATGTGCCACAATTTTTTAAAAAAAGCCACTTGCACATATTTTGCACCTTCCTAGAAAAAAAGAAAAGGAGAATTTTCTTGAAAATGATAGCAGCAGTGATGTAAGAGAACAGCTACCATTTAAAATTCTTGTCCCGCTCTTCCTTTTTTCAAAACACAATTCCCTATTATTACAATGCAGAATGAACTGTGAAAAATCTTATTCAGAAATCCAGAATGTTAAGATCAAAACAATATATTCTTAGCATCACCTGAGAAATACTAATATTCATCAAAATAACAAAGGGTGGATAGAAAATAAGCCAAACATTATTTCAACTGCACAAAAAATTAAATTAAAATTTAATTTTAATTTTAATTGGGGTTTTAACTTTTTTTCCAGGGATTGATGTAATTTTTTAAAATTGTTTTTAACTTTTGTATTTCTTGTTTTAAATACCCTGTAAACCGCCCTGAGTCCTTCGGGAAAGGGCGGTATATAAATCTAATAAAATAAATAAAATAATAAAATACGGTAAGTGCAAACAAAAGTCTTTTTTAATTTCATGCATCATGCTCACATGAATTATTATTATTATTATTATTATTATTATTATTATTATTATTATTATTATTATTATTTAATATCAGCAACATAGGGATATTTTATATTATGTCAAAAATCCTTCAGGTTTTCTGAACTGCAATTTTTATCTTCTCTAATCAGTAGTTGAGTTTACTCTGAGTAGTAGCTTAGTATAATCGAAAGAAACACAAATTCCATGTTAGCGTCATTATACAATCTTTCTGAATGTCTAAATTAAGTCTTTCCAAGCGAATACCTAACAAATCTGGTAGCTGTATAACTCACCACAATTTTAACAATTTTTTTAGCAAACAAAAAAGCTGAAAATATTAAATTCTAAAGCATAGGCCAAAAAGAACAAATATGATTTATTTTTTTATTTTTTAAACAAATCTGGTTTAAATCAAGAAAATTTTGGTTTTAAATTTCTTTTATGTCTGATTGTAACAGTTACTGCCAATAATTTCTCAAATAAGCTACATATGTAGACCCTTTACTCCTACAGAAAGAAATCCACAAGTAAAATATCAAAAGATATCCACTCACCTTGCTTTGTAAAATGACACTGCTAAATTAATTAACACACCTACATACTTTTGGAATCCTTACAAACTGAAGGGTGTGTATGACATATCTGCAATTCAGCGCCTACTCCCAGGGTTATCATACAAGCAGCAAGAAAATACAAAGGGCTATGAGGAGGAACAGCAGACTGCCCCACAAAAGGGGAACAGAGAATAACTCATTTCACATCCAGGAATATGAAATTGCAAGAAATATTTTGAAACCCTCCAGTTTATCAATGTTTGAAACCTATTCCCTAAAGAAAATGATTTTTTTAAAATTTCATGCAAGCATAATCTCTTAAATTGGGACACTTTTTTCAGTAATTGGAAAAACACAGTTTGGTTAAAAGAAAATATTGCACGTAATTTTTATGTTTGAAATGGACTCAGTAATGACAGTGCGGTCTTTCAACACAGGAAATACCTCAGGGGATTTATGAAGTAACTTCTATATCTACTATGGCCCCATTTGTCAGCCTGACATAAAAATGCACCAGAGGATAGTGAATGGACTTAAAATATAACTCAGTATAAAATATAACATGCCTTAGATTTTACTACATGTCTCTTATAGGTTTGCTTTTAGTATTTTAATGCTAGGGACAGGTCTTCACCACCCCCATCATAAAAGTCTTTTATTTATTCAATTTCGATACCACTCATGTCACTGTCCAAGTAACTCTTGATGGTTTACATGTACAAACAATAAAATCATATAAAAGAAATATAATTAAAAACAAAATTAAAACAGTGTGAAAATAAAACAAGAGCAGAGTTAAAAAGACAAGTTAAAAAAAGAAGACAGAAGGAGCATGCTCAAACCATCAGCCAACCATAGGATTGTATGCCACTCTTTGACCACCAAAGGCCAAAAGATTGGTGGACGACCTCACCTTTGGGGGCGAGATATTCCATACAGCAGAGGCAAGAGCAAAGAAGGCTCTTTTCCTAGAGACCCTGCCAATCAACATTTTTTAGCCGAAGGAATCTGTAACATACATTTCCTGACTTTAACCGCTAGAGTCTGTTCCTACTTTCCTGATGGTTTTATGTAATTGGGGCAAGAGTGTTCCTCAGGTCACCTGGTCCCGTGCCATGAACTTTAAAAGTGATAACTAAATTCTTGAATTGGACCTGGAACCAAAACCCTATGTAGCTCAAGCAACAGAGGTGTTATACGCACAGTCCTTGAGGCATCCAAGTCTGCTTGCGCAGCTGCAATCTGAACCTGCTACATTGTCCAGATACTCTTCAAGGGTAGTCCCATGTAGAGTGCAGTATGATTTAGGCACACTTTTAGGAATACTCACATTTTCCTAGATGCTTTTTCATATGTTCATAAGCTATCTTCACTTGACCCAAGTTCAAAATGTTTAAGCAAGCAATTTTGCCAAATTCACATAGCCATCCCATGGAAGAAAGTGCCCAGCTGAGGAGGTTCTTCTCTAAATCTCTTCAATGAACCTCATGGTTAGAAAAGAAGCAACTAATTTACTTTCATCTGTGCTTTGCTTGCTGTCAGTAATTAAATGCCACATAATTAGCTTCAGGGATGTTATTATTGAACAGTTTTTTTAAATTTAATGTATTGGTTTGTCTGCATCTTTAAACGGAGTAGGAATTCACATTGCAGGAATTCACATTGCAGGAAACAATTTCGGGACAGCAGTTTTTCTGTGATTTTCAGGGACTGTAAGCTTATATTCTGGAAAAGTTGAAACTGTACTTTAGAGATTTTAAAAGTAATTTTATTTTGTTTGTTTTATTGTTATGGGGGAGGGATTGTGTTTGAGGTAACATTGGCTAGAAAGTCATTCATAAAGTAATAGATACATAATATGCAGAAGTTATAAAACGAGCAAAATGTTTGTTTTATATGGGACAAAGTCTGCTTCTATACATATATTGTATATCCTTATCTAAATCAGCTTGTAAAAACAGTGAATTAACTAAACGCTAGGGGCTGTTGGTGTGTCAGTTGTTGAATTTGTGGAGGAAACAGACAAGCCATCTGAATAACCTACAAAATGAAACAAAACTCTGAGGGAGATGGGTAGTTTAGAAATAGGAAATAAAAATAAAATAAATGAAAAACTGAATCAGCCAAATATTTGAGGCAGTAAATTGTCCAAATGTTGAGTGGCAGTCTTAAAACATAAATATTTGGCCCTCACAATCTTAAACACAGATAGATTTCTCCAACATAGTTCTTAAGAGGAACAGTCTGCATATATATTTTCTTTGATGCCAACCAGTTTCTCTGTTTTCTCTGAGATATGTTTGATACAAACAAACAAATGCAGTACTACAAAGCAAAAAGTCAGCTATCAACATCATCTTCTTTGCCAAAGCTGCCCCTGGGACCCGCACAACCAGATCAACCTGCAAGACTGTCGAGAATAAAGTGGGGGGAAACTATGTATCTTCTAAAATAAGGAGTGGGAAGCACATAGCCCTCCACATGTTATTGAATAACTTCTATCATCCTCACCAATGGCAGTGGAAACACCCGAGATAAAAACTGTAGCCAAGCAAAATATGAAGGGCCCCAACCACACTGCTTTAAATGACCATTCTCCTGAATGTATGATTCTGCTATAATACGCATTTAATAGCAGCAATGAAACGTTTGAAATCAGAAGCAGAAGTTAATGGAAAGAAGGACTAGGGGGATGACATGATAGCAGTGTTCCAATATCTAAATGGCTGCCTCAAAGAAGAGGGGAGGGTCAACCCATTCGCCAAAGCACCTCAAGGCAGGACAAGAAGCAATGGATGAAACTACTCAAGGAGAGAACCCACCTAGAAATAAGGAGAAAGTTCCTGACAGTTTGAACAATTTAATCAGTGGAATGACTTCCCTCCAGAAGTTGTGGATGCTTTAAGACAGAGGTCCTCAACCTTTTGAGCACCAGGAACCGGTGCCATGGAGAAAGGCTTTTCCATGGACTAGAGGGGATGTGGTTTTGAATACTGCCAGAATCCCACGGATGCATTTTACTTGTTTGTGTGACCTGCTTGCTGGCATGCTGCGGACCGGTGCTGGTCCATGGACCGGGGGTTGGGGACCGCTGCTTTAAGAAGAGATTGGACAACCATTTGTCTGAAATGGTATATGGTCTCTTGCTTGAGCAGGGGATTGAATTACCTTCAAGGTCCCTTTCAACTCTGTTATTGTTAATTCTGTTAAATTCCAAAGTTTACCAAAACATATAGCCACTGTTACACTATGTGGGCAACTAGAAAGAGCTTTTACTTGAGCACTATACTCAAACTCATACTTAAGGCATACACAGGTACGCACAATTCCCAAACACGAAAAATTAGTACCAACAAAGGACTGAGACAAAGATGTATACTGACTTCCATTTTGTTTACTATGCATATTAATAATATAGCAATAGCTCTTAGACTTATATATCGCTTCATAGTGCTTCACAGCACTATGAGTGGTCTACAATGTTAGCATATTGCCTCCAACAATCTGGGCCCTCATTTTATTGATCTTAAAAGGATGGGAGATTGAGTCAACCTTGAGTCCCAAGTCCCATCAGGATTGAATTCTAGGCTGTGAGCAGACTTAGCCTGCACTACTGCATTCTAACCACTGCACCACCAGGGCTCCTACTACCCCAAAGTCCCTTCATTCCACAAATACACATATGCCAAAAGTTAAAAATAAACATGTAAACATTCTGCTTCATGCAGACAACATGGTATTGATCTCATACATCTAGGTATGGATGATAAAACTACTGCACAATTTTAGTATATGCTGTGCATTCAATTACCCAAACATCAATAAGTCCAGAGCTAAGGTAGTTTTTTATACTTAGAACAACTAAAGTTCTATCTATACTTAGGATTTATTTTTACAGAAACAGATTCTTGGCCACAATTTAAGAGGAGTTTTTTAAAAGCTATAGCCTGTGCCAACCTCATAAGGCAGTTCACCAATCATAACTAAATAGTTCTCTAATTCCAATAATAAACATATGTAACTTTAAAATAGTTCCAATGATCATATATGGCACAGAAATGTGGGGATATATAATTGCCCCCTTATTGCAACAGATACAATCTACTATTTTGAAATGTATCTTAGGATGGATAAGTCTACAGTCTACACCATCCCCAACAGTAAAGGCAGAGTTGAGTATACCTCTATACAAAGCCATTTAATAACTAAAGTATTCAATTACTGGCTGACGTTCCTATCTATGGACCTAGTTAAGACTACCCATACTGTGTTCCAAAGAGAGGCTCCATAACATATAACCTCATTCTTGGACTGCCCATTTTCAAATGTCATCTCACAATATGGATTTTCCATCCCATTCCCATAGTAAAGGCCAATTCTCATAGTAAAGGCCAAGGAAGCTTTCAAATGGTCATTGATGTGGCTACCCAAGATTATATTGCACTTAAATATGTTAAGTCTTTGAAGTGGCTGGTTCAACACAAATCAGTGTGCCAATTAGAAAAACACTTAGCAACTTACATGCCTCAACATCTCAGAAGAGCTTTTTCTAAAGATTGATTCAAACAACTGTTATCCATGGTAAGACATGAAAAGTTTCATGGAGTTCCATTTGAAGACAGACTGTGCATATGTGCAGCACCAGCCACTGAAGACTTTGGACATATCCTTTTTACTGCAAACTATACTCTGCAGAAAAGGCTGCTTACTTAGATTCTTACTTAAAAACTAAAAAATATTGGGACACATAGGAGAAGCTGTCTTACTTTTTGCAGGAAACAAACCTACATATGATTAATAAAACTGAACTCTTTATTTCAAATGCTATTTCAAACATGAGGGGATATTTAAATCAGATTGGGTTAACTGTGGGGGTGATGGCTTATTATGAACATGTCCAATTTTCTTTATATCTATTTGTATAGTTGTAATAGTTTTATATATTTGAGATGGTCAAATGACTTAATCAAGTTTCTAGTAACCATTACTGAACAGAAGTAATTGTCTTCAAAATCTCTTGATGAGTGCCCAGATCAACTAACATAGCAAAGAAATTGACTCCGATTCCCCACAATCTCTTCCAAGAAGCACAAATATTCTCTACTATTACCAGATTTTTATGTCCATAATACTCAGCACCCAAAGACCTGTTTCACACAAGCAAAAAGCTATAATGTAATTTTGTTTACATCTGAACCATATATATCATGTCAACCCAACAATTATATATCATGATTTATAATTGAGTGAAAACTCCACCCAACAAGTTTACTCAAAAGCCACAGTTAAATAATTGTGGCTTAGCATGTCTGTGAGCAGAAGTTAAATGAAACACAAAACAATGAACAATGAAATGAAACATTCTGGGATAGAGCAAATCAAATGGTAAAACGTATTGCTAAAATGAGTGCATTACAATGGGAAAAGCAGTATGGCTTGTCAGTCTCTAACAATGCATATGGCATTGCCATACAAAACACCTGGAGCAATAATTTGGGTATAAGTTTGCTAAGAACAAAAAGTAAGATATTGAAACTACACAGAAAAAAAAGAGAAACTACAAAGGAATTGGTAAGGTACTGCAAGAAATCCTGATTCCTGTCCAGTATCATAGTGATTGAGAGGAAGACAGAATGTTACATGCCAGAGGGTGGTTGCTGAAAATTAAAATAAAGCCAAACAAAGCCAAAAAAGTTAAAGACACAGGCAACTGCTCATGTGAGGACTACTGTGAGTAGACCTGGATGAGATCCATGTAGTTGGTATATAGCAGTCACCAATTCTGCTTTGGGGAAATACACTGATAAAGAGGTTTGTTTATCAGTGGTTAGAATGCAGTATTGCAGGCTAATTCTGCTGACTGCCAGGAGTTTGATCCTCACCTGCTCAAAGTTGACTTTGAGGATCCAGATTGTTAGGGGCAATATTCTGACTCTGTAAACTGCTTAGAGAGGGTTGTAAAGCACTGTGAAGTGGTGTATAAATCTAAATGCTACTGCTATTACATAATAAAGGTAAATTTCTAAGCTAGTAATATCTCTAATTGACATTCTTGCCAAAATAGACAAGATTCAACTTATTATAATTTCTTTAAATGTTGAGAAAACTTGTGATGTGGTTTCTTGAACACTTCAGAAGGAAATTTTAATTTACTTTGTCTTATATTTGTTTTGGTAAGATTTATTAAATCTATAAATAATGATGAATAGTATGTTCTCTCCCTGATTAAATTAATATCCAAATATCAGGGTATGTGATAACCCTTTTCTCCCTCTTTTTTAAATCGGCTTTAGAAGTTTATGCTGGGTGATTATAATATAATACAATTTCAGAACTAATAATCATGAGGATAATTTAAAAAGTGGGGAAAATGAATCCCCGGAAAGAAATTGAAAACATTTCATTATTGAAATATAAATTGAAATATAAACACTCTTCATAACTATAAAGTGATTAAGATGAAAGACGATTAGGTAAAGGAATCAATAATTATAGAATAATTCATACAATAGTGAAGAAGTACAGAATTTAAAATTATTTCAAAGACTCCCTGTTTGCTTTTTTTGGGGAGATATAAGTCATGGAGAATTAAAACAAAAATGATTTCAGAAAGAAATCAGGTTGGTGGCATAAAGTATTTAACAAATTCACTGAATTCAGTGCCTATTCTATCCTCCTCTACTGTTTATCTAATTCATTTTCAGATGTTGGGCACAAATTTTCCTTTCATAGAGCACCAATATACTTTTTAGGCAATCAATAAGCAAACTGACCTGGTTTAGTTAACAGGAGATGTATACAGAAAGTTCTCATCTTGCAATCAAAATTGAGCCCAAAATTTCTGTTGCTAAGCGAGACAGTTATTAAGTGAATTTTGCCCTATTTTACGACCATTCTTGCCACAGTTAAGTGAATCACTGTAGTTGTTAACTTAGTAACATGGTTATTAAGTGAAACTGGCCTCCCCGTTGACTTTGCTTGCAAAAAGTGATCACATGACCCCAGGACACTGCAACTATCGTAAGTACCAATTGCCAAGCATTCAAATTTTGGTCACATGACCGGGGGACTGCAATGGTTGAAAGTGTGAAAAATGGTCGTAAGTCACTTTTTTCAGTGCCACTGTAACTTCAAGCACTAAATGAATGGTTGTAAGTCAAGGATTACCTGTACAAAATAACTGCAGATAAGCCAGTCCCTACAGTAATAATTGATGTACTCGTCACTTAAAGCAGACATGTCAAACACAAGGCCCGGGGGCCAGATCCGGCCCGCGAAGTAGTTTCATGTGGCCTGCAAAGCCATCCTGGAAACAGTGATGGAACGGCCCCCACTGCCTAGGCCCCGGCCCAGGCCAGCCAGGAGCCAATGTACAATTTCATGGTGGTGATCTATGCTGAAATGCATTCGGTCTTAGCTCCACAAGGCCATCTGGAAACAGTGAGGGACCGCCCCCTGCTGCATCGGCCCACGCCCCCTGGGCACGCGCTGGGGAGGTATCACCTTTTTTGAGGAATGAAGAAATGCACCATTGCCTGGAAGTGGCCAGCACATGGCCCTGCCTACTTCGGGCAGGCTAGGGGCTGGGCAGCGTTGCGCAGGTAATACCGACTTATGCTGTTCATGGCATCCCCTCCCCCAGAGCCTACCAAGCCAGATATGTGAAGTAGGCGAGGGCCATGTGTTGGCCACTTCCAGACGATAGTGCATTTCTTCATTCTTCACGAAGGATGACACTTCTCCAGCTGCGTTTCTTGCCTGTTTTTCTCCCTCATCTCAAATATTTTCCCACCACTGGAAGGAAGGAAGGAAGGAAGGAAGGAAGGAAGGAAGGAAGGAAGGAAGGAAGGAAGGAAGGAAGGAAGGAAGGTCTGAGGGAAGTCCTGCCTTAGTCCTTCCCTGCTGCCCTTTCACCATCCCCTTGTCCCCTGCTCTTGGCCTATCCTGAGGGGGCCCCCATCCTATTGCTAAGGAAGCTTTGGATACAAAGCCAGGTCTCCTCACATGGAGAGGGAGTGGGCCTCCCTCTGACTTTGCCCTCATACCCATCATGAGCTACCTGGCTAAGGAGATCAAGCACAGCAGCAGCAGTCTTGAGGAGGAAGTAAGTACAGCTGGGCACCCCCTTGGGAAACTGGGGCTGGGCTTAGTGCCACGGGTGCTTGAGGACCGGGCAGGGCATTTGACCTCTGCGCCACCATCCAGCCCTCCGCTGCATGGCCTGAGAGGAACAGTGAGGCTCCTCCAGTGGGCCATGCCTTGACACTTACCCTGGTCGCACCCCCTTCTGCCAGAGACCCTCAGATCTGTCCCATTCTTGCCCAGACCCCCATAGGCACCCTTGACACGAATGATGTAGAGCTGGCCACACCCACCCAGTAGGCCACACCCACTCCAGCCACACCCACCCAGTAGGCTGTCCCCACACTGGCCACACCCACCTGCCCTCCCCCGAGGGCAACCGCAATGCTGATGCAGCCCTCAGTGAAATTGAGTTTGACACCCCTAACTTAAAGAGTTTTTCAACTGCCCTGTATACCATATAAAGGAAATCATAATTTTTTGCAAGCCAAATAGTGCTGCTAGGCAGCTTAAAAGAAAAACTCCAAATTCACTCTCTGCCAGCATGACTGAACCAAGTGTGCATGATTTCTCTTATGCTTCCATTCTTTTTCCATATCCCCAAAAGATGCTCTCAGACAGCAATGTCTCCATTTGTAGCACACTATTCCTTCTACCAGAAAGAGAAAATGGGGGGAGGGGGGGACTTCAAGCTTTCCATAAAGCTTCTTTACCTCTAGAGGTGATGAGCCGTTAAGTCCATCATCCGTGACCACTAGTCATGCTACCTAAAAATTACTAGAGTTACAGTCCAACACATTCAGAGATGTCAGGTTGGGAAACAAAGGTCTAATTAGACAATTATCATAAAATCATAGAGTTGGAAGGGTCTCAGCGGTAATTTAGTCTAATTTTCAGTGTTCAGAGTTCACTAATGTTCAGTGCAGTAGTAGGAAGAGTAAGGTGGCAGAAATAGACTCGGGGTAGTAGAAATAAAATCATAAGGCAGAAAATTTAACACAGTAAATGACGAACATTTTATGCAGAATTTTTAAAAATGATATCTCACTTGCAATTAAAAGTTATATATTGGAATTCCATTATGTATATATTAGAATTCTCAATCGGTGCAATCATATAACTTTCAGTGGTGTACAGAAAAAAAAATCCACAGTATAATAACGAATGCAATACAGATACAGAAATTAAAACCAGCAACCTAATTACAGCAATAAACATTATTGTTCGCTGAACTAATTTAAAAAGCCCTTTAGAAAAGGGCTTGCTTAACTTGATTCTAGAAGGCCAGCAATAGTCAGCTAATCTCATTGCAGGGAAAGGTTGTTCCATAATATGGAGGCTATAGAGAGAAACAACTCTTCTTGGCTTTAACTCCACCCCACCCCGCTGATAAAAAGCAATGGAGAACTACGGGGATTTTGGTGCCAAGCCATATAGAGCTTTACAAGTTAGAAGCAGCACTGGAAACCTACTGGCAGACAAAGCAAGGCTTGCAGTACTCATGGGCAGTCCATGTAAAACACATTCAGGGTGGTGATGAGAACCTACATTACTATCCCTCCCACTGCATGTAAGGCTGCAACTGGTATACTAGCAGTAACCCAGAAAGTCTCCCAAATCTTGGGCCTGGTCTCCCAGGGACAGAGACTGAGCAACATAGAGCATTGCTGTTTTAAAAATAATTTTTATTAAATATTTTTTCCAAGCAATAAAAGACACATGGTGTAAAAGAAATAAAAAGAGAACGTGGGAAAAAACCAAACAGAAAAAAACGAATTCTTCTAACTTCTTTGCAACAGAAATTAACCAAATTATTAAACCTTTCTCCTTAATATCAAAACATTTCTTCAACCTCTTGTTTAGTTCTTTTTCAATCATCAAATTCGTAAGTCATCATCGCTCTTCTCTATTTTCAGCAAAAATGCAAGGTAGAACTGTGTTGAATGAGCAGCAACTTCAATTTGCTTGGCTTCAGCTACAGCCTGTTTCTCCCCATTCAGGTCGCATGGATTTCAGCACTAAGGCAAAATTTCAACCACATCACTGGACGAGCCCAGGGTTGTAATATAGAATAGGGTCACTTCAAATTAGCAGACGGTCTTTTTCTAGTGGCTTCAGGTAAATGTTTAAAAGTTATGAGGAGAATATCAAAGCCCACTGCACTCAACCTGTGAAAGGTTCCCGGTCTCCCCTTCACTTCCAAACACCAGTGAAATCACCCACTAGGAAGGAATGGAAGCACAGTGCCACTAACCCTTAATTCCCAAAGATTGTTCAGGATGCCATGATCAATGGAATCGGTGGCAGCTGAGAGGGTTAACAGGAGCAAAAGGGATGAATTCCTTTGCCTAGATCCTGCCAGGCCTGAATCCCTCTTGGTCCCAATAATCTGCCCTCTCAAGGATGCCCTGAAATTGCCTTCCTACCAGGACCTCAACAAGGAAAAGGGAAGGTTGGAGCTACACAAAAGTTATCGGATAGCACTGGATCAAATATCTCTCTTTCAGGATATACTGATGACTTTTAGAATCACACACACAAAAGAAGTGATGAAATTCTGATCTTTACCCTTTCAAGGTAAATCTACTTCAAACGTTCTTCTGCCTGCTCCACTCTCTGCCCCGATGTAAGACAGACACAGATCAAAAGTGAGAAGCAATTCTTTTCAATGTATTTGCATTGGAAGCAGAAAACTGAAATAGAAGGAACTCCAAATAGAACTAAATTGCTTACAAGATGGAAGTGACTGAAATATACTTCATTTTATGTGTCATTCAGCTAAATAGATGTTCATTGTATTAATGACCTCATATGTAACATGGACAAAGATTCTTTAATATTGTTTAAAACAGAGCCAAATCATTGTTTATACAACTTATTAATCAATAGCTTTACAGAAAACAAACAATATTTACAGATTAACAGCCAAGCTGAAAAATGACATAGCCATTTTCAAATATATTCAGGTAGCATATTCACTGCAAACCTCATAAAACATATAGAGAGCATCTTATTTTAAGCTTTCTTGACCTGTTATGCTTTTGATGTTTACACATGCTGTCTTATAGTGTTCAACAGACACATAAAAATATTTTATATTTCTACATTGATTTCACAGAGATGAAAAAGCATACAGAACTGTTAACCAGCAGATTCCCATCAGTATTCCTTGCAAACATGCACAAAAATAACACCACCACTTCAAACATGCAATTAAAGATTCAGCACTCACCATTAGCAGGAATGTTCCCTCAAATAAACTTATATCTAGATGTTTGTGTTAAGACTACCAAATTCTGAAATCAGCACATATTCCAGCAATGCAATTGATAAGCAAACATTCTCGTCATTTTCTACACCTTAATGGATTCTGAGGGAAGCCTTCAACTCTTTAGCTTGACTTTCCACTCCTTGATCACAAAGCAATTAAGAAACCTGTTTCAAAGCTCTCAACGCCCAATTATTATTACAAGACCAGACTCCTTTACTCGGCAGAGAGATATAATAACAGATCTGTAGGGAAACCAATGCTATTATGAAATTCTCAAGATTTAGACAAACAGGCATATGAAAACTAAGCTCAACACGTTTGAACTAAGGACTTTAGGGTGTACAGAATAAAACAAGTCTCAACAGTCCCTAAGCAAAGCATGATGTGAAACTTTTCATCTAGGAACTTTAAGACACTCCCAGTGAGTAATGGGCCAAGTTGAATTATACACAGGCCTAGAAACTTGGACAGACCCCTGAATTTCTTAGTTATAATATACTTGTCTATAGCAAAGCAGTTTCACAGGAGAAAGAAAGAAAAAGAAGCTAACTGTAGCAGTTAAAAATTTCTGCCTCAATTTTACACAAAAGTCAATCAGATTGAGACAAGCTAACTGTGGTTGAAATGCTAGATGAAACATTAAATCATGATAGGCTATACACGTAAAGTAATATTTATATTACTCATGTTTACAGAGTGCTTAGAGTATAGCTACATTTTAAAAATATCTGATTGGACAAAAAAATTACATGATAACTATGCAAAATGCAAGCAATCACATTTACCCCTTAAACAGAGGAATTTTCTTTTCTTACTAGTAAGTGAATGATTGCAAGAGTGTTTCCTTATTACTGGACAGTAAAGAAACACATTTTATACTACAAATTTATATATCCACAAATTCCATGCACAATTTTACTCCCAAAAGAAAAGCTGCTTCTCTAAGATTCTCATCCTTCTGAACAGAGTGCCAGCACTTAAAGCAACTTCTATCACTGTGAAATTTAAAACTTTTTGAACAAAATTTGAATCCTGTGATCCTTCAAATTATTCTAACATCTTATATTTAAATCCTAAAGCAGATCATTTACTTAACTTGTTATTTATTTGATTTATAAATTACTTTCTATCCAGATGGCAAAAACCTTAGGATTCTTAAAGGTTTTATTTAGCTTTCCATTTTTTTACTGAACTAGCTTAAATCAATCCCAATAGCAAGTCAGTTACAAATATTTACAAAACAAAGGAACAAGGACAAATTAATGCATATATAAATACTGCAGGAAAAATAATTATGTAATTGGATTTCCTGGATAAGATCATATAGCACCAAAAACTATTATGCCCATTTCTGGATTATGGGATCCATGTAATTCTGAGCTAAATTCAAGGCCTGCTTTTTACATTTTCAAATAGTTTGAGGCCATGTGTTACCTGAAAATGTTTCCTCCCTTTAATTACCAGGGACTCTACCTAGATGCCCTTCCTATGAAGTGAGAGGCTTAAAACCACACAGTTATTTTCAAAAAGTGAAGTAAAAATACAGTATGTAAATGAAGCTTGATTACTGTGGCTTAGTAATTCCTCAACTTAGTAACATGCACATCAGGATTGCAACTCCTATCATTAACTACTAAAAGGAATAGATCAGTAAGATTCCGGGTTGGGAAGACATATTTTGTTTCCTGGCCTTCTAAACACATGCAAATATATACCAAAGAGAAACTGTAGCTTCTTTAAAAACTGATGTCACCAATGGAAAGGAGAACAGAATAACAAAAGGGTTTCTAACCACCCAGAATTGAATAGGGCTGGCAGAAATGTTATCCTTTGGATAAAAAGAAAATAAAGTCAAAATGCTTTGTCCTTAATGTTTTGCACAACTATGCAAATATAATTGTACAGGCACAAGTGCCAGTGAAACAAGGCAATACTGTCATTTTAAGTATAATGTTCTATATAGCAGCATGCATAAAATGAATGTAAACAGGTAAACATTATCTGAACGACTGATTAAACACACTATAAGGAACATATGAGATCAATCTTTTTGAGCTAATGGTGTGTTTTAGACATTCTGGTTTTCTATAGAGCAGTGGTGACGAACCTATGGCATGGGTACCAGAGGCGGCACTCAGAGCCCTCTCTGTGGGCACCTGTGCCATGCCCCGGAAGTGGCAACTGTCCATTGTCTATTCAGCCAGCCACCTGCTAATTTGCCAAGGTCCCACGTGGCTGAATGCATCCCGGCACGGCTGGTTCCCCCCCCCCCATCCCGTCCCTCCTGGCCTCGCATGCTCTCCTTTTCCCAGGCATGACCCACTGCATCACCTCCTCAGCTGTTGGCTGACCATCCATCTCGGAGGTGGCTTCTTTGAACTGCTGGCGATGGGCTGCAGAGCCCCAGAGTGTGCCTGTCGAGGGGCCGGCAGGCTGTGGCTCGCTGGCCTCTTTGCGCGGGGGCCGATGGTGTCAGGCAGCAGCTGCCCCAGCCCTTGCCTTGCCCCATGGCACTGGCACCGCAACCCTGCCTCGCCTCACCCCACAGGATGAGTCTCCTGCCTACCGCCCCACCTAACAAAGACCTCCTAGAGCTCCCCCAAATCTGCCCACCCACAGGTGTCCCTCCCCATGAGCAACATTGAGGTGACCACACCCACCTTGGCCACACCCACCCAATCTTCCATGACCACCACAGCCACACCCACCCAGTGGGCCACACCCACCTAGCACCCAATGATAAATGAGTGGGTTTTGGGTTGCAGTTTGGGCACTTGGTCTTGTTTTTTTTTTAAATTCCATTTATATCCCGCCCTTCTCCGAAGACTCAGGGCGGCTTACAAGCTTAGCAGTTTTGCTTCCTCAAGATTTACATAGGCATAATTAACTATCAACTTGATATTTAATGGTGGCCACCATTAAGTATTCACTGGCCGCACCCAAACAATGTAATTGTTTGTCACTTATAAACAGAGCCTAAAGGTTTTAGGAACTATAAAAACACATGCTACTGGGCTTGCCAGGAGTTCTCTGATTTAAGGAAAAGTATATAAACATAAAAAGGAATAGAGAAAAAGAGAGGACAAGTATGTTTAGCTGTTAATTAAAAAAGGGATGCAAGAGTTATAATAGGGGGAATGAAATTAGCTGAGATGGTTCCGGAAGCAAGTCAACACAGATGGTCTTCCTGTAAGATCTACTCACAATGATGAATATAAGTGAGGACATGTTTGCAACTTAAGGAACATTCCAAAGATACAATCTTTAGTTTGACTATGATTAACTTGCCTATTATTCAATTTAGGTGGACAAAGCTATTTCCTTAAATTCTTTCAAATATGGGGCAAGTATCTTTTGTTGTTAGCTGCGAAGTCGTGTCCAACTCATCACGAACCCATGGACAACGTTCCTCCAGGCCTTTCTGTCCTCTACCATCTTCTGGAGTCCATTTAAGCTCACACCTACTGCTTCAGTGACTCCATCCAGCCACCTCATTCTCTGTCGTCCCCTTCCTCTATTGCCCTCAATCTTTCCCAGCATTAGGCTCTTCTCCAGTGAGTCCTTCCTTCTCATTAGGTGGCCAAAGTATTTGAGTTTCAGCTTCAGGATCTGGCCTTCTAAAGAGCAGTCAGGGTTGATCTCCTCTAGGACTGACTGGTTTGATCACCTTGCAGTCCAAGGGACTCGCAGGAGTCTTCTCCAGCACCAGAGTTCAAAGGCCTCAATTCTTTGGCGCTCAGCCTTTCTTATGGTCCAACTTTCATAGCCATACATTGCAACTGGGAAGACCAGAGCCTTGACTATACGCACTTTTGTTGACAGGGTAATGTCTGCTTTTTAGTGTGCTGTCTAGATTTGCCACTGCTTTCTTCCACAGGAGAAAGCGTCTTTTAATTTCTTGGCTACAGTCCCCATCTGCAGTGATCTTGGAGTCCAGGAAAATAAAATCTGTCACTACCTCCATTTCTTCCCCATCTATTTGCCAGGAATTGAGAGGGCCGGATGCCATGGTCTTGATTTTCTTAATGTTAAGTTTCAACCAAAGTTTTGCACTCTCCTTCTTCACCCGCAACAAGAGGCTCTTTAATTCTTCTTCACTTTCTGCCATTAGAGTGGTATCATCTGCATACCTTAGGTTGTTGATATTTCTCCCAGCAATACATGGATTTGAACTGAGATCATTCTGTCATTTTGGGGATTGTATCCCAGTATTGCTTTTCCTACTCTTTTATTGACTATGAAGGCTACTCTATTTCTTCTGAGGGATTCTTGCCCGCAGTAGTATACCTGATGGTCATTCACCCATTTCTGTCCATTTGAGTTCGCTGATTCCTAAGATGTTGATGTTCAGTCTTGTCATCTCATTTGACCACGCCCAGCTTGCCTTGATTCATGGATTTTACATTCCAGGTTCCTATGGAGAAAAAATCTTTACAGCATCGGACTTTCCTTTCACCACCAGACACATCCACAGCTGAGTGTCCTTTCAGCTTTGGCCCAGTCACTTCATTCTTTCTGGCGCTACTAGTACTAGCCTTCTGCTCTTCCCCAGTAGCATACTGGATGCCTTCCGACCTGAGGGGCTCATCTTCCAGCGTCATATTGTTTTGCCTTTTGATACTGTCCATAGGGTTTTCATGGCAAAGATACTGGAGTGGGTTGCCATTTCCTTCTCCAGTGGATCACATTTTGTCAGAACTCTCTGCTATGACCTGTCCGTCTTGGGTGGCCCTGCATGGCATAGCTCATAGCTTCATTGAATTACGCAAGCCCCTTCGCCACAACAAGGCAGTAATCCACGAAGAGGCAAGTATCTATGGAGATTCTCAATCATCCAGGTCATGATTGTCCCAAAGGTGCTATTAAAAAGGCAACAGGATTTTTTTGAGTTTTTTTTCTTTTCCTTGATGAGAAGGGAAACATCTTCAAGGGGAAAAAAAGAAAGCCCAGTTGCTTTTTGAATAGCACCTTTGTGGGACAAGTAGAACATGGAAGAATAAAAGGCATTCCATTGCCCACATATTCTAATTATACATGTTTCTATAATGAAAATATAAGTATCATATCTCTAAGTACTGAAATTCCCCTTTTTTTATAAAACAGAAAACTGCAGACATCAAGAATGCATTTTGCACCCTGGATTAATATGAACCAGTTATTATGCAAGGGCCACACAAGCACAGACATTATTAAAATGGGAATTGCAAGGTAGGGATTTTATATTAACATTTTCAAAACTGAAGGATATACACACACAGGCTCAGATAAATTTTAAAAAGGAAAAACAATGGAACCAGTAAACTACAAACCTATCAGCCTGACATCAATATCTGGGAAGATTCTGGAAAACATAAATCAAGTAAAGAATCTGCGAACACCTAGAGGCAAACAGTGATACAGAATCCAATATGGGTTTGTCAAAAACAGATTGTGCCAGATAGATATTATTATATTCTTTGACAATTTGACAAAATGAGTGGACCAGAGAAATGCTGCGGATATAATTTACTTGGACTTATCATGCAAGGGCCACACAAGCACAGACATTATTAAAATGGGAATTGCAAGGTAGGGATTTTATATTAACCTTTTCAAAACTGAAGGATACATACACAGGCTCAGATAACTTTATAGAATTTAGAAAAGATTAGGCTCAGTTTCCCATCTAAAAGAAGGACTGCTTACAACTCAGGCAAAACATTACCTGTAAAACTGCCATTAATATTCACTGAGTGGTGGGCCATGTTTTGCTCACTGGCAAATCCAGCACCTGATTATTAGGAGTCATGCAAATCAAGCATCAAGTCCAAGGCATGCAACCTGAAATAAAGAAAGAGAAATAATTATAACATTGTATTTTTTTTAAAAAAAATCTTAATAAAATCCCCCAAATATAGTCTGCCATCCTATAGTCAAACCTGAAAGATTACGAAATAGAAACAAAGAACAGCAGGAGTTCCTTTATTTAAATATGCTACCATCATGCCATGGCAATTAACATGATTCTTACAATGAACCACGAGCTGGGCTACCACATGCCAAAGTTTAGACCAGGGGTCTTCAAACTTGGCCCTTTTATGACTTGTGGACTTCAACTCCCAGAATTCCTCAGCCAGGCATACTGGCTGAGGAATTCTGGGAGTTGAAGTCCACAAGTCGTAAAAGGGCCAAGTTTGAAGACCCCTGGTTTAGACTGTCTGCATAAATCCCTACATCAATACATACCCCACATGTCCTTTAATGAACAGAAGTAAACCTGCACCAGACATGCTATGAATCTACTTATCTACTGTGCTTAATTGCACATTATGTTTACCTATATTAAAGAACCTCATCAGGTTACTCACACACAGATCACACTATTTAGCCACTGGGTCTTCCCATAAATGATTGCAGAGGCTTGGTTTCCAAACACTGTGCTTAAGTATGTTAATGAGACTGCTACTTCTTAGTAGCTTAAAACTAAATCTTAACTAACCTACTCCACACCACAGTCATTGGTTTCTGTCAATTTCAAGTGACATATATCTTTCATTTGGTTGCCAAGGCAAAAATATTTCTGGTTATTCACTTAAGGATTAACAGACCTATAGGAGAATATTTATTTAGATCTTTTTCTTTAATCTTGCCTTTATTAAAGTAACTCAAAGTGGCAAAAATACCTACTACTACCTCCTCCTCCTATTGTCCACATAACAAGCTTATGAGTTGGGTTGGGTGAGAGAGAGTGACTGGCTCAAAGTCACCCATCTAGTCCTGAGGCAGGACTAGAATTCCCAGCCTCCTGGTTTCAGTACCTTAACCACTACAGAGCTCATTTACCATTCAACCATTTTACTGTTAACTATTATTAGTTAACAATAAATCCAGTCCATATTTTTCATTGGATACAAAACCAGCAAGTCATTGAGTTTATGAGAAGAAGCTTTAACTACACGAATTACATAGTTCTTTTAATCCATGCAACAATGAGAATTTTTAATGGATTATCAAACCATTAAAGGAAAGAAAATAATAAAACAAATACATAGCACAGTAAAAGGAAACAAGTAAAATTAAAGTTACAAAAGTCATCATCTTATTCTTCCTTAGCACAATTTCTGGAATATTACTATACTAAAATGATACAGTATTTTACTTTTATTGGTTATTAACACTTATTAGAGCTTGTTATAACACTCAGTCTAGCAGAAAATAGATTAAACTAAATATTGATTAAATTATTAAAAAGAACAGAACTGCCAAAATACAATCCATATTATGTGAAGTAACCCTGAGCTGTAATTCTAGAAATATATTTAGAAATATATGCATAATCAATCTTATATGCATAATTTATGCATAATCGATCTTATTAGAAACAGATGAGCTAAAAATGGACTAATTTTAGGGCAATCCTTTAGGTTTTGTATCCTTATCAGTCTTGAGTTTTAACTGAGTCACACCTTGAAATTACAGGGTTCTAGAAGACTTCTAGGCAAATGCAAGAACAGGTAAGGGCTGGCCAAGAGCGTAATTTCTTAATGTAAGCTGGTGCTGAGATGGGGAAAGCCTTAATTCAGGTTTCAGTTTTCTACACTCTGCAGAATCCTAGTCCTAAAGTTCTGTAAAATGCTGAATAGGAAGTTAAATCAAAATAAGCAATGAAATGGTAAGAGAATACCTATCTATTCTAGAGCTCAAATCACCAGGACTAGATGGATTATGCCCCAAGGTTCTAAAGGAACTGGCAGACGTGATCTCTAAATGACTGAACCATATCTTTCAAAGATCCTGGTGCACTGGGGAACTATCAGATGATTGGAAGAGGGCTGGTCTAGTTCCCATCTTCAAAAAAGGGAAAACAATGGATCCAGTAAACTACAAACCTATCAGCCTGACATCAATATCTGGGAAGATTCTGGAAAACATAAATCAAGTAACAAATCTGCGAACACCTAGAGGCAAACAGTGATATAGAATCCAATATGGGTTTGTCAAAAACAGATTGTGCCAGATAGATATTATTATATTCTTTGACAATTTGACAAAATGAGTGGACCAGAGAAATGCTGCGGATATAATTTACTTGGACTTCAGTAAGGCATTTGATAAAGTAGACCACAAACCTACTATTTGATAAGATAGAAAAATGTAGGCTAGACAGCATCACCACTAGATGGATTTGTAATTGGCTGACCAATTGTGGTTAATGGAACTGCATCTACATGGAAGGAAGTATGCAGTGGGGTACCCTAAGGTTCTGTCTTCAGCAAAGTATTCTTCAATATCTTCATCGATGATTTAGACCAGGGGATAGAAGGGGGTCAAATTTACAGATGACATGAAGCGGGAATGAACAGCCAACACTCCAGAAGATAGGCTCAAGAAGTATCTCAACTGACTTGAACACTGTGTCCTATCTAACAAAATGAAATTCAATGCTGATAGAAGTAAGGTTCTAAATTTAGTTAAGGAAAACCAAATGCACAGATATAGAATAGGTCAGGGGTGTCAAACTGCCAGCCCGCGGGCTGGACGTGTCATCCAGAAGCTGTGCCCACCCCATTGCCGGCAATGGCAAAACTCTCCCGATACGTTGCGCAACGTCACGTGACGTCGCCAGTTTGACATGTCTGGAATAGGTGGTATCTGATTCAATAGTAGTAACTGTGAGGGGAAACTTGGGAATCCTAGTGGAGTCTCACTTAAATATGAGCCAGCAGTGTGCTGCAGCAGCTAAAAAAGCCAATGCAGTCCTAAGCTGCATTAACAGAAGGATAGAATCAAAATCACATGAAGATTAATGCCTTGGTAAGACCAGACTTGGAATATTACATCCAGTTTTGGTTACCATGATGTAAAAAAAAGAGGTTGAGACTCTAAAAGGACTGCAGAGAAAAGCAACAAAGATGATTAGGGGAACTGGAGGCTAAAACATGGTTTTAGGAATTGGCTATTCTAGTTTAATGAAAAAAAGGACTGGGGTGACATCATAGCAGTGCTCCAATATCTGGGGCTGCCATGAATAAAAGGGGTGTCAAACTTACTCTCCAAAGTATTTGAAGGCAGAACAAATAGCAATGGATGGAAACTAATCAAGGAGAGAAACTAATCAAGGAGAGAAGCAACCTAGAACTAGAACAAAGGAGAAATTTCCTGACAGTTAGAACAATTAATCAATGGAATGACTTGCCTCCAGAAGTTGTAGGTAGCCCAACACTGGAGGTTTTTAAAAAGAGATTGGACAAACATTTGTCTGAAATGGTATAGGGTTTCCTGCTTGAACAGAGGGATGGACTAGAAGACCTCCAAGGTCCCTTCAAACCCTTTTATTCTGTTAGTTTATTTAAATTTAAGATTGGTAAAATAGTTCATTTAAATTTAAGTTTGGTTAAGTGCTGTTCAATCATGGGCAAAAACTTTCTCTGAAAGTTTTCACTGTGAAATGGACAAAATACAATTTATTTATTTTTATTTATGTCAAGATTTATAATGCTGTCCAACTCAGACTATTTGACTCTGGGAACAACCAAAACAGACAATAAATTTAAAAGCAACACTTAAAATAATCAGACAATATATAAACACAAAAGACAAAATATAAAATGGCTACTAAGTACATGGCAAAACAACCATAGAGCAGACTCCCCATTCAGTCAGCCCCCAATGCCAGGGGAAAAAGCCAGGTTTTAAGAGCTTTCCTAAAGGCAAGGACAATTGTTTAAATTAAAGAATCTCACAACCCAAGTTTTTACTGTTTGTTGATTACATAGCACATTTCACAATGGCATAAATGTGTGTATGCATGTGTGTGTATGCACTCCTATGATTACTCATGTTCTGATATGAATAGCAATTTTTAATAAAGTGTCCTATATCAAAATGGGATGCTATATGTCAGAGGCTGCCTTTATACCAGGATGATCTCAGCTTAATTATAATATATAAGAGGTCCATGGTGCTCTCTGTTTTCTTGCAGACATTTCATTACCCAAACTAGGTAACACCATCAGCGCACTGATGCTTACATCAGGAGCACTGATGCTGTTACTTAGTTGGGTAATGAAACCTCTGCAGGAAAACAATGAAACACAGAGAGCACTAAGGATCCTTCATTTCAATCCTGAGCTACAAATATTCTCCTTTATCAGTATAATATGCTGATATCTACGCAACAATTGGTTGAAGCTATAAGTAAAATCTCACTATAGTAGACAACCCCACCCCACGTAATTTTTTTCAAGAGTTAGACTGCTTGACAAGTCTGTTATCTCAACCATTCAAGAATTCAATAACACTGAAAAAAGCAATAGGCATCATTAAGAACATATCTTTTAGCAGGGTTTCATTGTGCTACCTAGACCAGGGCTTTTCAACCTTTTCACCCATTGTACCACTTTTAGGATATGGCAACATCCGAGTACCACCAGTCGCCTAGCAAGGTCTCAAAAATTTGATCATCAAAAAAAAAAAAAAAAAAGAGGAAAAAAAGTGATGAAGTACAGGTAGTCCTTGACTTACAACAGTTCGCTTAGTGACTGTTCGAAGTTACAGTGGCACTAAAAAAGTGCCCCCCAAGCCACAGCCGAGCAAGACACCTCCCTGCCCGCCCGGCGGCACTCTTCCAAGGTTTTCATTGTTGTGAGCATTTCTGTTGAGGATTGGCAGCGGGGGTGGGATGGCGGGTGTTTGGTTTTTATTCCCCCCCCCCATCTGCTGGGTGGTTGCAGGAGGTTTTGGTCACTTCACATGACCCTGGGACACTGTGACCATCATAAATATGAATCAGTTGCCAAGCATCTGAATGTAAATCACAAGATCCTGGAGATGCTGCAACATTCCAGCTGATTGGCGCTTCCTCTGGGTTCAGAAGCGCCAGGATCAGTGCCGAGCTCCAGCTGGAGCCTGGCGCTGATTCTGGCACTTCCGCTGAGCCCTGACAGCCCAGCATCTCCAGCCGTCTCTTGCTCAGGCTTGTGTGGTGCTGCCACTGCTTCAGCTCATTCCCCTCCCCTGCTACCACTTTTCTAGGATGGTCGCGTACCACCTGCCAGGTGCCAATGTAGCACAGGTGGTACCTGTAACCACTGGTTGAAAAGCCCTGGTCTAGACAGTATATTTTAAATCTGAAACAGTGCATAATTTGATAATAAAAACAATAATAAAAGGTGCTTTCCTGGCAGAGAATGCCAGGTGCCACAGGAGGGAACCTTCCAAAGGTAACTGTTTGTCCCTATAGCTGACACATATCAATTAATCCCTACAGTTATATTTTGTGAATTTGACATATTCAGAACAAAATGACCCCTGAATGCAAACATCCACATCCACCAGCCATGCCATCTTGTCTAAATGGTTAAACAACTCGCAAGTCGCTGTGGAAAAGTCAAACAAACAACACCCCCTCCCCCCAAACACACAGGAAAAACACACATTAATCCTTGGAAAGAGCTCAACAACTGAAGCATTCATAGCACAACGGTTTCACTTGTCTAGGTTTTATTTGCTCCATTACTATAAATCACCTTAAGAAAAGTGGCATAGAACCGTGCTAAATAAATCTAAGTTTTTAATGCATCCTTATCTTGTGCATAATAGAAAGACTGGTATTGTTAGGTATCAACTCAATTAGTGCCTTGCAGTTTTCCATTTAAACAATATTTCTTTAAGAAAAAAAATGTTGTTACACAAAACAACCAATTATATCACAAATGGATTTTAATTCTCTGCCCACCCCTATGTGGGTTTCCTTGCCTGGATTTTGAATTATGGTATTCTAAAGCTCTTTACAGGATATTTCACTCAATTTTATAAACAGAATATATTCTATATTTTCTGTATCTCTGTAGAAACATCACTATGTGCAATTCTTCATTCACATGTACAATTATTAAAAAGTTTGGTAGTTTAAGCCTATTTCTGTTAAATTAAATACAGTATACATATAACCACCATGCTATACCTTTAAGCTAAGGTAGCTCAATCCCCCAAATCCCAATGTTTAAGTACTCGTATTGGATAGCTTATGATGCTATTGGGATTTTCTGCAGCCCATTGGAAAATGTAAGAACAATAAAAGAACCCTTAAATTTCCCTCAAAAAATTAAGTTGGGAACAATAAAAAGAAAGGATTTGTCTTCGTGCATTGATAAAATAACTTCTCTCACACTAAAATATTTACCAAATATATCCACTTTTAAAAGGTACTACAGAATTACACTATTTTGATTTATAAGATGAAACTGTTGGTAGCACAAATGATGCCTAAGGAATCAAAATCCTATTGACTCCAAAATCTACTTTTGCAACTGCACCCTTGCAGCTAATGGCTGGATGTTGGGAAAAACTAACATAATCATCCATTTTTCTGCTTATATTTTCCCCAGACATTTTTGAAACTTAAATTCTCCTTCCACTCCTTACTTACACTTTTGAATTCAACCCATGTTTTACCAAGTGAGAACAGCAGCAGTTTTGAAGAGGGGAAAAAGACAACATCTTTCTTGTTTTTCTGTCCAACTCTATTTTCTAAAGGATAACCAGATACCCACAGTAATTCATTAACCACAATTTTCAGCGAAAAGGATACCTGCTATTTTTAAGCAATACTTTCTTTAGTGATTTGTGATCTATTGACTTCAAAGCATAAAACCCTGCTTACCAGTTTACCAGATGTCATGGGGAAGTTTTCCAAAATAACTTAATCTATGTGTTTTTCCTGTCACAAAAGAGTTTTATCTGTATGATCCTAAGTGCCCTAGAAATAGTTCAACTACATACAGTTTGTAGATTTGTACTACAAAAGTAAAATTAAATTAATCTGCAATTCCTAACCAGTAAATGCTAGGGATTATTCCTTCTAATAGGGAAACTGGATATTTAAATATCAGTTTTCAAGCAAATTCTAGCTATTAAATTGTAAGGGAAGCAAAAACATCAGATATTATTTCTGTTTAATCTACAAAAGCAATATATCCACCCTTATAAAATGCTGAAAACACTTAAGGAGGGTTATACAAATATTCAGAGGGACACATTCAGGAATTGGAAATAATCAGACCTACCCAAAGTCAATTCAGGCTAATAATTGTTTCTGATTCTGACATGCAGTTCAAGGATGGTGAGTTCTAATTTCCTATTACCTACTGGAGGAAAAAGCCTGTATATATTTATGGCTCTGTGTTAATTAAAAACAGAATAAGAAGGAATTTGCTGGCAATTTAATTAATAAGTATGAAAACATATCATACTCTTTATTGTACATCGCCCAGAATTGGTCTATGAGTAAGACTAATGGTCATTAAATCTGACAGACAGACATCATAAAATGAGGGACAGGAATTTTCAAGTCCTTCTCCTTTCAAAAACTTTTTTTCCAAGTATCTATTCTTTTGAGTACATCCTTAAGTTTGCTACTTTCTTGAGTAAAAATGTGATGAAATTTGCAGCAGGATAGTTATAAGAAGCATCAATTTGAGCCTCACATATTGAGGGAACATTATGGAAAAGGAAGGGCAGTGGCAAGGAAAGGATGGTTCATCTACATCCGAAGGGAAGTTTGTCAAAGATGGAAAGAAGTGACATTTTTTTTCTCATATAAAGGTTACAAAAATGGTAACCAATTTTGTAGTAAGTAGTAAGTAGAGATTCTTAAAATAAGAATCTCTTTTCCAACTTCTATACACCATTTCCAGAAAGCTAGGCACCATGTTATGTTCTGACTAGGAAGTTATGGGGGTGATCAATGGGGGTCACTCGAGGACAAATCTGTTAATAACTGAATTCAACTTCACTCTTATCATCACAATATTTTTGATGAGTGGAAACGTATTCTCCTCATTTTTGTCACGTCTATCTCATTGTTGCCATTAGGGGCTCAAATTTAGGTGAGGACTTTGCGATTTAGGACAGGACAAATTTGTTTACATCCATATCCTTATTTACTTGCTGGTCTGTTTATCCTGAATCAACTTAGAATTCAGGTCTTATCCTAGTCTGATACATAGTCTTACATTCAAAAAATAAAGGGCAAATCATTCTAAAACAAATGAGGACCCAGACTGTTGGGGGCAATAAGCTGACTTTGTAAAAATGCCGCTTGGGGGCCCCCCGAAAGCTCTAATAAGCACGCATATACATAGAATGAAGGCTATTGCTAAGCACATTGATTTGTGCTTCTTAGATTGTAAGCCGCCCTGAGTCTTTGGAGAAGGGCGGGATATAAATGGGATTAAAAAAAAATCAGATATCGGGCAGATAACGAACTCTTAACATCAGTCAACAAACTGTAAATAAAGGTAAAGGTAAAGGTTCCCCCGCACATGCGTGCTAGTCGTTTCCGACTCTAGGGGCCGGTGCTCATCTCCGTTTCAAAGCTGAAGAGCCAGCAATTGTCTGAGGACGTCTCCATGGTCATGTGGCCGAAATGACTAGACACCAAAGGCGCACAGAACGCTGTTACCTTCCCACCGTAGTGGTCCCTATTTTTCTACTTGCATTTTTACGTGCTTTCGAACTGCTAGGTTGGCAGAAGCTGGGACGAATAACAGGCGCTCACTCTGTTACGCGGCACTCGGGATTCAACCCGCCAAACTGCCGACCTTCTGATCGATAAGCTCAGCGTCCTAACCGATTGAGCCACCATGTCGCTCTGGTGTAAATACACCAGAACAAAAACCAAAATTCTACAGACCCCATTTTGAAAACATTTCATAGGTATTGTTTGGTTAGACAGTCTTGACTAGTTTTTACAAAAAATAAAAGAATCCGTCATCTTCAGTGATATTGATAATGTACCTTTTCTGCCACCTTTCTCTCTTTTAAAAGGAGGGTGAAGAAATGCATGCAGATATTGAAGATGGGACACACAAACCATGCTCACCCCATTCCCTATAATATTTGAGCCTGAAGGAGCTATGTCTTACAGATCTGTCTACACAAGTATTCGGGGGGGGGGAGTTTAACTGATAGGCAGAGCCTTAAGTATGAGAGATTTCTTTCCCACAAAAGAAAGTGAGGGATGATTGCACAGCTCACAAAATAAGGTGGAGGCTTAAAAACAAAGGACTTCCTGGAAAGGAAACCTGAAGAACTGGAAGGAGATATATAGGCTAGCAATCTAAGATAGACTTAGGCAACACTTGTCACTGAAGATTAACTTGTGGTTGGTTTTAGTAGAGAGCAGGGTTGCCTCGTGATTCTGACAGATGTGACAGTGTTGCACTAATGAAGAGCGTATTATTTAAAATACTTATATGGTTACCCATTTCAAAAGCAGAACTCTGGATGGCTCACAAAAACAATATAAAAACAGCAACATACAAAGAATGGAAAAAAAACAAAAAAACCTCAGTAAAATAATATCTGGCACCACACCCAAATTCCCTTGATGCAACTTACAATACTCACAACACCAATTCCAACTTCACCCTACCCTAGTACTTGGTGGAAAATCAAGCTCTTCAAGACATTTCAGACTCAAGAGGAAGGGTGTTCCATAGGGATGAAAATTCATCCAGAGAAAATTCATGCTTTCTGAATCCCACTACATAGCAACAACTGAAGCAGTTGCCATTTGATGACTGCCCAGGCAAGACTCTTGAAGTGTTTTTGAATATGGGATCTGAAGTTCCACTGAAAAAGTAGGGGCCACTGTGGTCAAAGTCCTCCAGCACAAAGAACCAGGGCTTTTTTTTGTCATAGAATGCTCAGAATGGAGTTCCGGCACCTTTTTGGGATGGAACCTTGTAGGGTAGGCAAAGCGGGTTGTATGACATGTGTGAGTTCTGGCACCTTTTTCTTTTACAAAAAAAGCACTGCAAAGAACTATGGGGGAGGCAGAAGAGAGAAAAGATCATGTTCCACAAGCTAAAAAGGCTGCTGCCAGGCTGGAAAAGAAAAAAAAAGAATGCTTACCAGACTAGAAAGCAAGATACTGCGAGTTCTAGTTCCACGTTAGACATGGAAACCAGCTGGGGGACTTTAGGCTAGTCCAGGGGTAGGCAACCTTGCCTCTTTTATGGCTCATGGACTTCAACTCCCAGAATTCCTGAGCCAGCTGGCTCAGGAATTCTGGGAGTTGAAGTCCATGAGCCATAAAAGAGCCAAGGTTGCCTACCCCAGGCTAGTCATTCTCTCTCCACCCAACCTAACTCAAAGGGTTGTTGTGGGAAAATAGGAGGAGGAAGGTGTGTTGGATATGTTCCCTGCCTTGAGTTATTTGTACAAACAATAAAGGAAAAATACAAATAAATAAAAAATACATGTCCCAGTAGGACTTTTCCAAGTCATTCTAAAAATAAAATTGTGGCAGGTTATCAGCCAAGCAGAGAATGGAATCTAGTGGTACATTCATATAACTTGCTAAGAAAAGCGACAATTACTGAAAGTAAATAGTGTTTGATAGCTTAATAACAGAGAAAGACAATGCACAAGAGATGTTTTGCCTTGAGTCTTGCACCAAATCCTGTACGCTCACAAAACACTTTGACAATTTGGATGTAATTTTTTTCATCAGCCTTTAATTCAGACTTCTGAAAATTGTTAAGATTTCATAGTTATTGGGTTTCCCTTTCCATAATTTCTTCTGGGAATTAGGACAGATGTAGTACTACATATCTGTAGAACATTAGTTGGGGGATGACTGCCTTGCTCCATTTTCCAATCATTGATAAAATGTTTTGCCAGCTTTGAACATTTTAAATCTTGTCATTACTAAATGTTAATTATTTATCATTACCTTTAAAAACATTAGTTTTTAATTAGTGTTTGTGTATCCTGGTATTAAAACATTTTGTAGGAAAAACTGAATTACTAAAGCATTATTATATTATAGTGTTACAGCATGATGTCACTTGTACTAACAAAACATTTTAACTTGAAAAGCATTTTGGCTCTTAAAGAGCAATTAAGAATTAACAGGGTGATAAATAGCATCCACTAAAACATGGGTGTCAAACTCATCCCATCACGTGACATATCGTGCCGTATCACGCTTTTTGCCTTTGAGGAGCTGGAGTGGGCGTGGCCTGCACATGACGCATCTGGCCCGCAGGCCGCCAGTTCGACACTTCTGCGCTAAAACAAGGATCATTACAGTAGGTGCTATTCAAAAAGTCCTAAGCATCAAATACCTGCTCAAGGGAACTGGACCTTGTGCATCCTTGTCGTCCACAGCTAA
The DNA here is from genome assembly GCF_947247035.1 of Vipera ursinii. Lineage (NCBI taxonomy): Eukaryota > Metazoa > Chordata > Lepidosauria > Squamata > Viperidae > Vipera > Vipera ursinii. Next base: position 224,970,435 of record NC_139513.1, read on the forward strand.
ATCACACCTATTATTGTGGTGTGATTCCAGGAGCTATAAACCGAAAGGTGCTATTATTTGTAATTTGAACTATAGCTTGCATCCAAAGAGGTTGAACTGGTAGTTCTAAGAGCCATCTAACTGGGAGTGGCCTAACTCTTTATCAGATTTGCTTTACAAAATGCAGATGTTAAGAACTCTATGCGTTAAGCCCTGTTTGCAGTAAAAATAAAGTTAACAGCTATGACATTCTTCGTCTTATCTCCAAGATCAACTTGCAATCCAGACAGCAACTGCATAGCTGAAGTATGATGAGGTGGTCAGATTTAGTAATGATCAGATGCTAGCTTTGCTCCCTTTCCTACACATACTCATTCTATGGGAAACAAATGTAGAGGATATAAATAACAAACTTGTTAGCTCCTTACCTGAAAGCTACATGCTCAGTACATTCATATACTATGCAATCAATCAATCCATCAATCAATCGACACAGGTGGGAAGTTTCCTAGGTTCCAGCCAGGGTAATTAATGCCAAGAGACCATGGGAGTTGTAGTCTAAAGTACATGGAGGCTATCTAGTTGTCTCCCCAATGTATTTTCATTTGATTTGATTTAATTTATTCCTATACTATTAAGCATGCTAAGCAACACTTTGCATATGTTACATATGCGTTAACATTTATTATCGGCTACTATGTATGATAATTTTTATTACTGTAATTGTTTTTATATTATTTTTAATTTTGTTAGCAGCCCAGAGTCACTTGTTGATAAGAACTGACTTGCAAATTGAATAAAAATATAAGTAAATTAATAAAAAATGCTTCAGGAAAAAGAGAATCGAATAATGTCTATTTGATCAATGGCTAAAAAAACACTTCATAAATTGATCAAATACTCTTTTGAATCAGCTTCTATTTTAACCCTGTGTAACTGGATAATTAGAGATAATCAGTATACATCTAAGGACAGTATAGGTATCTATACTTGAATTGCAATATTGCAGATCACAACAATGTTATCCAAAGACCATCATTTTACAGGAAACCTAATTCTTCAAAAAGATTTAAAATAAACAGTAGGTAATTATTACTTGCAGACAACATGTAATTACAAAGTATTATATAAACAATTATATTCAAAAAATACTATCTTGAATGTTTTATTTGAAAAGGTGCTCTCAAAATGAGATGCCTAAAATTATTAATTAGAATGGATTATAAACAAGTACCTGAAAGTATGTCATCAGTTGATTAACAATTTTATTATCCCCCCCCATCCCAGGTTTGAGTTTTCTATACAAGGAAGATAAATTTTTAGACTGTACACAATATGAAAATACTGTTTTAAGAAACCAATATATTTCTACCACATTTGGAAATCAACATTTGCTGTGTCTGTGAAAACAGAAATTCAGTGAGATATGCATGCAATTGTATTTTCACTGACACCCCAAATCTCCTATCTGAAGGTTGCATGAATTAAATGAAGCAATAAGAGTTGAGGACACCCAGTTGCTTGATGACAAATATGATGCCAGCAATAAGCTGCTGTGGAAGCTTCACAAGCAAAGTGGCCAAGATGGCACCAAAACACTTAAAGGGACTCTGGGAAAATCAGGATGAAAAGAAGCTAGTGGACAGGATAAGTAGCCAAGGAGCGGAATAGCTGCTGAAGTGCCAGAGACACTGTTAATTTTATTTCTTGCCTAGGCTGAGAGGGATTGTCTAAGACCCTAAGTAAACAAAGAAGGTCAAAAATCCTGAATGAGGAAGACTTGTAGTTGTGAATGGAAGAAATAGCTGTGGAAAATCAAACAGGATTCTTTTTCTGTATCAGCCGCTATCACTGAGACTGACGAGGAGACAGCAGAAATGAAACAATGCTAAATAAGATTTGTCACCAGACAGGCTTGGATAAATTTTACCCAGGTTTTTGAAGTAAAATAAGATTTCATGAAATCAACCAAACTACATTTTCTTGCCTAAGTGGTGGAGGTTCTGTTGATTCTTCCTATAGAAAGAATTATCCATATTTAAAGCAACCTTTTGAAGAGGCTGATTCAAAGTTGAAAAACATTCACAAACTTTGCAGGTCTTTAGAACTGATTTTGATGTTTGATATCGAAAAGACCAGTAGAACAGAATGTTTGTAGCTCAGGGTTGACACCATGGGTCTCAAGAACCCCATGATATTGTACATGTTAGTTAGGCTGCTAGCTGGCATCATTTTTACATATCAAAAGCAAAATTTGTTCCTGAACATAACAATAAAATAGAGTCAAATCAATGTCAGTCCCTACATGGGTAAAAGGCATAGTTTAAGCTGCAGCAAATTGCATTCATGAAAACTATTTGAAACCAAGGCTCAAGTTCTACGCTGATATTAGCAAATATACTATTTCAGGCATGTTCCATATATTTGTGTACATTCCAAACTATAATAGATACTCATGCCTCACCAAACTTCAGTTCTAAAGGTCAGATTTAATTGCATGGACACGCTGGACAAGATAAAATCAGAAGATTACTACTGGCAACATACATTGGCAGCAAGCTTGCCAAATCAGGATATACTACTACTTTCTATATTTATTTAATATAAAAACATTTAAATAAATTTATTTTTAATCAAGTCAGTAAATGAAGGTGTTTTTACTCTCAGGTAAATTATTACACGAAATGATTTTTCCTGTTTATCAAGCTTTGTCTGAAAAACCATTCTTATAAAACAGGGGTGTAAAACTCACAATGTCATGTGACGTATCACAACTTTTTTTCCATTGCTGGCAATGGGGTGGGTGCGGTTTTGCTATGATGCATCCAGCCCACGGGCCAGCAGTTTGACACCCGTCATAAAATATAGGTAGTCCTTGACTTACAGACACAATTAAGCCCAAAATTTCCATTGCTAGGCAAGTGAATTAAGTGAGTTTTGCCCATTTTATGATCTTTCTTGCCACAATGTTAAGTAAATTACTGCAGCTATTAAGTTAGTAACACAGTTGTTAAGTGATTCTGGTTTCCCCATTGACTTTGCATATCAGAAATTCATAAAAGATGATCACATGCCCTGGGATGGCCGGTATCCATCGGGCAGTGTTGGGCATTAGGACTCAGTGACCATGGTCTACAGCAGGGGTCCCCAACCCCCGGTCCGTGGACCAGTACTGGGCCATGGCATGTCAGCACCTGGGGTGCACAAACAAGCAAAGCCCCATCCGCGAGATGCAGGCAGCTCACAAAACCACGCACCCTTCAGTCCGTGGAAAAACTTCTCTCCACAGAAGCGGTCCCTGGTGCCCAAAAGATTGGGGATCTTTGGTCTAGAGAACAGATTTCCTGATGTTTTACTGACAACTGTAGCTGGCATCTCCAGAGACCATAGGCAACTGTCTTTATAGCCAGATGTCCTGACTTCTGATTGGCCTTTAGCTGAGCTGATTTCTCGTTGGTGCAGGCTGGTGAGGGATTGTTTCTGATTGGTTCTTTGTGTCCGATATTGATTGGTTGTTTGATTATGTTGATTTAGGATTGATTGGCTGTTCATGCCAGTTTCTGATTGGCCATTTTTTAGTGTTAATTCCTGACTGTTTCTTGGTTTGTGCTAGGTTCTGTTTGGTTAGTCTGAGCAGTGTTTAGCTTTAGGACTGGTTTCCTGGACAAGGACTGATTGGGAGTCCTTGGCCAGGCACGTTTCTGATTTGGCTACTTTGGAAAGCCGTTTCCTGGTTGGTCCTGCTTTGGGGCCGAGATCTTGGTGTGGCACAAGCAGATAACCAGATTTCATTAATTTTAAGTTTTTCTTCTTTCTTGTTGAAGTTGTTAGGATGTGTGTAGATCTCAGCAGGCTTTTTATGCAGGTGTATAAAGTTGCTTGTGGTCTACATAGCAGACCACTTTCCCTCTGAAAATGCCAGCCACAATTGCCAACAAAATGTCAGGAAATCTGTTCTCTAGATCATGGTCATTAATTTAAAACCTTATTCAGCACTATACACCGAAGGCAACCAATCCTTGAAGTGTTAATATTATTTAGTTTTGATCAGATTTTACCAGGTTCCTTACCTGCTGCCATCACAATGGAACAAGTTTGAGGTTGGATAGGTGTTAGAGGTGTTGCTACAATAAGAGAAATACAGCAATTAACTAATCAAAATATAATTACCAAATGCTGAGAAAGTGTTCAATTTTTTCTAAGTATATTTGAAAGTTATTATGATAACTAAAGCAAGCCACCTAACCACTTACCTACCAATTTATTTACCAGATTTTTATCTTGCCTTTCTAACTCAAGGCAGCAAATATACCTAATGCTTTTTCCTCCTGCTGTTTTTTCTACAACAGCAACCTTATGAAGTTTGTTGGGAGAGGGAGTAACAGGCCCCAAATCAGCCAGCTGGCTTTCGTGCTTGAGGACTTAAACTCATAATCTCCTGGTTTCTAGGCCAACACCTTAACCACTATACCAAACGCATTTGGTACTGTCATAGAAGCCTCAGAATTCATTCACCTTACGCAAAAAAATTGTACTGAAAAGCACCAGTGCTGTTAAAATTAAAGCTACCGTATTTTCCGGCGTATAAGACGACTGGGCGTATAAGACGACCCCATACTTTTCCTGTTAAATTATAGGGTTTGGGCTATACTCGCCGTATAAGACTATCCCAAAGTCTGCTTGGATTGGGTGGGTCAGCTCTCTCTCCCTCCCTGCCTGCCCAGCCCTCTCTGTCTCCAAGACGCAATTTTTTTTTAAAAAAAAATCCCATTTATATCCCGCCCTTCTCCGAAGACTCAGGGCAGCTTACAATCTAAAGCACAAATCAATGTGCTTAGCAATGTACAAAGTCCACTTCCGACATCCAGAGCCTGCCTGCGTTTCTTTAACCTCCACATGCTTCCGACTCTCGACAACTTCAACATTGTAAACCTTGCTGCTGTTAGTATCCTGGGTGACTCTTCTCCAAACCCCCTCTACCCCAACCCGCTAACGTGCTCCCAGTGTGTACCTATCCCTCTCCAACCAACTGCCCCCCATCCGTATCTGTGGGCTTGTCCACACGTCCCAGGGCCGCCCTCCAGCAGTCCCCGGCTCCGGTCCATCTGACACCGACGGAAAACAGCCGGCCCTTGCCTCCAGCGCGCAGGCTATAGCATGCAGTCCGGCACAGGTCCGTCGGCAGGCAAGGGAACAGCTAGCATGTTTTGTAGTGCCCAGGCTCCCTGTACGGCAAGGCAGACTGGGCTGTCCTCCTCAGTGCCTGCGGGGTCCTCAGCAAAGCCCTGCGATGCAGGCACGTGCAAACGCCGTGAAGCAGCTGGTTGTCGGGTTTGCAGAGCCAGGAACCGGCGATCAGCTGATAGTCGGGCTTGCTGATTACGGGCGACCTCCTTCCTTGTTTGTCGGAGCGCCGGGTCATGGAGTGAGCCGTGTGCAGTGGGGGGGGTGAGTAGGTGAAGCAGGGCTTGTTTTTGGAACGAGACCCCCTGCGTAGTGTCGGGCCCGCAGGGCTCGACAACAGACAGCAATTTTGTGATTCTCTCCCCCTTCCTCCTCCCATCAATGAGCTGCCGAGGTTGCCTGCGTGTGTGTGTATGTGTGGAGGGGTGTTGCCTCTGGTTTTTCCTGTAACATTGGACAATAAAACCGCCCCTAACCCTAACACTCGGCGTATAAGACGACCCCTGACTTTTGAGAAGGTTTTCTTGGGTTAAAAAGTCATCTTATACGCCGGAAAATACGGTACCCCTCACTCCATTCTTCTGTCATTCTAAGAAATTACTTAGAAAGCAATGAAATGCAAAAACTGAAGCTGTATCTTCTCAAAAGAGCATCATTTAAACAAGACTACAATTTTAACTTTTGCCAAGTTCAAAGCCTACCATTTTTACACCTAGCATGCAATTTATCTGAAAGCAATGTCCAATGCATCTAGCACAATGCCCTATCATTCCATAATCAAAATAGGAAACTAGCACCTCAGCAAACTCTAAAGCTGTAGTTTATGCTCATATCATCAGCACAAAGTTAAAAACAACAGTCCTGCAAGATTCTGCAGCTGCTTGTTTATACAACCTAGCATTCCTCTTTACATTTTTTGAAAATGCAATGGATTTATAAGATTTGTTAAAGAAATTTTAGAACTATTTGGAGACAAGCACACCACACAGAAACATTGTTGTTCAAATGGACATCAAGAAAGAAATATACAAATGGCAGTCATCCCAAAATTTTCTAACCCATATTTACCGTTCCAACTTATTTTAGGATCTTAATCTTAAAATACGATTAAAGATTTAACATGCATATTATGTTGCAAATAAATTGATAGTGTTTGCTTACCAACTCTAAATAAATAACCAAATATACAATTACAATGTTGCTGGAATTAAGGCTTCAAGTAATTGCAGTTACATAATGAACTGAAAGGTTTATATTAAATAACATCTCCTACACAGGCGCTTCTAAGATTTATTTATAAACATGACTTCAATCATGTGGGGTCACTTTCAGCTACCCTGAATTAATTTTTTTTATTTTATATAATTCCATAGTTCCGTAATTTTAATCCAGTTTTAATTTTTAATAACAAGATATTTAATTATATTATTTTTACAAATTTTAAATTGAAAAACAGCATATATCAATCTTCTTAAATAATACATTATAGCTATCCAATTTCTCACCTCTTTGGCTTGGATTCTCCTTTGTCAGTCAAAATACTATATTAAAGAGAGCACTTGCCTAGTTCTGGGTTAAAGCTGATTTGCAACTAGTCACCAGCAGTTCAAATGCTTACTCACAATTCAGAGACGAGATCATGTATCATGTTCCCCTAAAATTGTATAAGGAATAATGGAGCCTATGCTACACTGTTTACCAGCAGCAGGCAGAACTCAAGCTTTTAGTACATTGCAACTCCATTTGCAACTCCATTATTTCCACGTTATTTGCCAAAATTGTACCTCAAAAATACCAACCTTCTAACAGCCAAGGGCCCCTCCCTCAAACATTTATTGTCTTCGTTCTTGGATATCAGTTACCAGCTAGAATAAAGTGTGTGTAAGGTCATCAGTTCTGCACAGCCTGTTCTTCCACTCTCTTCTCAGAGTTGTTCAAACAGAGGAAAAGATAGAACTCATCAAATAGGCTTTTTCTATCCCATCATCTACAATTCTGCTGACACACACATACACATACACAGTCTCTCTTGCTGCAGAAACAAGTCCCCAAGGACACGTGGAGAACTTGCAGAATTGGATACACATAAATCTCACTATTTTTAGCTGAACTTGTGATCACAGTAGAGGGAGATAAAGCCAATGGGTAAAATCTTTCAATGCTATGGCAAACACACAGAAATCAAATCTCACCTTTTTATACATGAATGTATAATCAGAGATTTCAGTGTAAGATCTTTATAAACCACCGGGTGCACTAAGATATTTTCCAACCATCTCCTCTAGGTATCACTCAATGCTATCATTTTGGGAGAAGCTACGGGTTACTGTATTTTCATGAGGCACAGAAAATTGAAGTCAGGAAATATTTCTTTATCATGTCATCAACATCAGCTTCACTTTGGAAATCTGACTATCGCCACCCCATCCCTCCTTACTCTGGTGATCGCCTTTCACAACTTTGACCTTTGTCCCACAGTCTAAGTCACCTAGCCTGAAATTTTAAAATCTTCTATAGGATGGCAAGAAAAATTACTCCAGGGGTGTCCAACCTTGGCAGATTTAAGACTTGTGGATTTCAACTCCCAGAATTCCTCAGCCAGTTGAAGTCCACAAGTCTTAAAAGTTGCCAAGGTTGGACATTTCTGAACTATTCCAATCCATGCTCCTTCTTTAGTCAAATCCCAGCCAGCATCTGTTTTAAAGTATAGGTGGAGGTCACAAAGAAGAGGATTAGCCACATCCATGCCAATTATCACATTTCCAAAATAACTGCTGAGGCCCTAGTGTTCCTTTCCTGAACAGCTGTCAGGGCTTCCCCAACTAAATTGCATAACATCTAGTAAGACACTTTATTTTTATTTTTCTATTTTGCCTATCTATACAGGTAATCGTCAACTTACAACAGTCCACTTAATAACGTTAAAAGTTACAACGGCACTGAAAAAGTGACTTATGACCATTTTTCAAAGTACAACTACGTATTACAACATCCCCATGGTCATGTGAACAAAGTTCAGATACTTGGAAATTGATGCATATTTATGACCGTTGCAGTGTCCCAGAGTCATGCAATCACCTACTGACTAGCAAATTCAATGGGTACGCCAGATTCACTTATCAACCATGCTACTAAATTAACAACTGCAGTGATTCACTTAACAATTGTGGCAAGGAAGTTCATAAAATGGAACAAAATTTACTTAACAACTGTCTCATTTAACAACATAAATTTTGGGCTCAATTGTGGTTGTAAGTCGAGGACTACTTATAACTAACACACAAGTATCGATGAATACAGGACTCTATTGAATCTCTAAATTTTATTTAGCTAGGAACAGGTCATCCCAGAGTCTATGTGGTCACTAAGAGTCAACCCAAAATTGATGCCACCTAATCTTTTAATCAATCAAGAATCCAAAACTGTAGTATTAAATTAAATTATCCACTATGGTACAATTCTCTGAATTCAAGTTCTGCCTTTTTCATATACTTTGCTTACATTAGACAATCAGGCTAGTGTAGAATTCTTATATGCACTTCCATGAATAAAGTTAACTGACTGCTCAGTTGATGATTTAACAGTTGCCTTGCTACTCTCCAATTGGTTTTCCTTGAAAAGTTAATAGGGTTGTGATAAACAGTGTGCAATTGGCAGAAAGCACACGGCAACCAAATCACTCTGTTATGCTGCCAGTAAGAACATCCATCATCCCTCCAGTCATATTTCTCAGAGTTAGTTCCATTAAAGTTTTAAAGAAATTCTTGCTATAAATTTCAGGCTTGGGTAGGCCTACCTGACCGGGGCTGCAAAAATTTGGGCAACCACTAGATAGCAGCAGAGAGAATCTTATATATTTCTACTACCTTGCAGTAGTAACTGAATTTTTGCTGCTAGATCTAGTAAACTTAGGCTTGGAAAGATGTTACTTTATCTCTGTCTTTTTTCCTAAACCCATGTAATACTCCTGGAGTGTATTACATTACATTACATTTTAGAAGCTCAGAAATAACATTGGTTTATTGTGTTTACATTCTACTGAATTAAAAATTACTCTTGGCAATCTATAACATTTAAACCTGTCTATATTTAAAATCCATACTGAATCAAAATGAAATCAGGTGGGGCATGGAGATTAATGGGCCAAGGACATTTAATGTGGGGATACTGATGTCCACCATAAGCAGGCTTGAAAGTAGTCTTAAAGGCTTTTTCATTTTATAATATATTGTATGTGTGCATATGATAGTTAATGTTAAAACTCTGAATGTCTTTTCATACTCTATTGAACACAATGTTATCAGCCAAAGAGTTGTGTGAACTTGCATCCAGTCTTTCTATCCCCTTTAAGGCACCTTGGCAACCACATTCTGTCTTTGCTATACAGAAAACAAAGTTCCTAAAATGGATGCCAGAGATGTAGACACGTCAAATGACTTGCTGAAGATGAAGTCTAAACCAGTCCTAGAAATCAAAAAGTACAGTTCCTACATAAAGGAGGATATGGCTTCAGATGTCACCACACCTAAGGTACTTCTAACCCAGAAAAAGTTGAAAGAGTTCAAGACTCTACCTAATAATGGAACACCAAGTGATCATCCCAGGAAGTTGGTATATTTGAACAAGAAGGACAGGCAAGCTGATGAACAGATGCTTTCATTTCCTATTCAGAATAAGTTTATGTTAAGTTTTAATCTCATTTTGTTTATTTAATATTTTCCTTCAAGTTGCAAAAAAAAGATTTTTATTAGAGGCATGAACTAAGTCAACAAATGATTACAGAAATTATGTTAATTTATTTATGAGAAGATTCTCTTGGGGCCTTTGGAGAAGAATTCCCCAACTTTTCGGGGTTGGCGGACCAGAGGGTGGGGAAGAAGGGATAGTTTTGTGGGAGGGGTAAACACATGCATGCGTGCATGCAGACACACAAACACCTGTTGCGCACATAGGACCGTAAGTGAAGCTATGCGCACATGCACAAATGCGCACACCGGCCAACCACTCATGCGGCCCAGTGGCCAATAGGCGCAACCTGGTAGTGGACCACGGCCCACAGGTTGGGGATCCCTGCTTTGGAGTCTTCCAGAATGGAGTTTGCAGCAATGTTAATGGAGTCTGCATTGTTAAACCGATTGGTAAAATACTAAATATAGCTTTTGTCACTTTTCAACAATTCACTCTCTTTCTGAAGCCTGCCACATCTTAATTCTGCCTATTTCTGGAAGATCCTCACCTTTCAGGACAGGATTTTCTAGGGCATTTGTTTCAAAGGGAAAAAAACCTTTCTCTCAGATTTCTGCTGTTCATTTGACTTACAAATCAGACTACCATAACAGCAATCTTTTAGATCTAAAGTTAACAAAACCTTTAGAGGCTCAACTGATCTGTCACTGGGAGACTCTTGAGGAATTGGTGCACTGGAAGATGGTTTACATACTTCAACCCACTGAAAGCCCATTCTAGAATTACAATATAATGATTTGTTGGAGTAGAATAAAAAAAAGATAACATTAAACTTGCTGACAATCTACATTGTAAGTAGCACAGTTTAATGAAAAGCTCTATGACTTTTCAGAGTAGAATAATATTTTTAAAATATTGAAAATGTTTAAAATTCAAACTGTCCTTCAAGTGAAGCTCAGTTCCTGTTGACTTCATAGACACGTTTGCAGGGTAGAATACATTTTTTTCTTGCCTTAATACAGGATTTGTTTTTTCCAGTCTAGATGAGATTATCATTAAATCATTTGTAACCAGGCTAACCTTTGTTATTCTTCTGAAAGTAGTAAAGGTCTGACTTCTTTTCAGAGAAAAATCTAACTGATGTCTTTTAAAAAATGTTTTTAAAAACTTCTCTCAGAAAATTGTGCAAACATAAATTATAAATTTCAAAGACACTGAAATATTATAAACATGACCATCAACTAAATTTTAAGAGATTTTACTGATGGGGTATTCATGAAGCTACTTTTAAGGCCTGCTTTAATAGTCCATTTGGTCAATCTCTATCCTTCCTGGATTGAATTAGAAAATCTTTTTAAAAGACTTTTTTATTGAAGAAAATGTAATGTCTTTTAAAACTTCCCAGTCAAAACTGAAAAACTGGGTAGAGAGTAATATTAGAGTAGGGTTCACCATACTATTGCTCATGGGAGCATGGTAAACACTTGAACAGTTGGGGAGCAATAAATTCAAATAAATAATAAACCTCTGACTCGGTAGGTGGATAAAAATGCCAAATCCAAACTAAACATTGGGCTGGCTATGCAATGAACCATAGTAACGGGAGAAAATCAGAAAATATGAAGACCTGCAAATAGATGTAAAACTAACATGGCAGAAGAAAGCAAAGATAGCCCCAAGAGTAATAGGCACTTTGCGTGCAATCTCAAAACATCTAGAGCATCACCTGAACACCAATGGCACTGACAAAATCACCATCAATCAATTGCACAAGGCAGGTGTATATAGTTGAACAGAAACATCCCTTTCTCTGACCCTATTTCTGATTGAGTAATAAACTGTGTTCATATACTCATATTTCTTTTGCACTGCACTAGCCACTGCAAATAACCTGGAAGAAATTAACAACTCAGTAGGCATCAAAAGTATTCTCCTGAGATGAAATTATATCTAACACCAAAATATCCATGTAACTCCTTTCGTGTAAAGAAAGACAAATAAAATCACCAAGGCACCATTCTCCCCCAAAGCAGCATGGAAACATGAAAATGTTAATGCAAAAGGAATCTCTTTCAGAGACTACATTTAATACCAAGCAGATTCCGGATGAAGAAACACTCGAGTTTCCTGTGGCTTAACACTGAAAATGCAAACACCCAACACCTGCCAGTTGATAAGCAGCTGGCTGAGGAAATTATTTTTCTTTTTCAGCAAACATAAATGAGGACCCAGTCAAATTCAGCTGTTTAGGGTTGGGTCTCCCTGAAGTGTAGTGGGTTAACACACACAAAACGACACCAGGCAGTGAATTCAGCTCTTTATTTCTAGAGAAGAACCAGCTACAGAATGGGCTGCCTGTGCCCTTTATATACTCTGGCTGCTGAGCTGACAGCCAATCAATTTAACCAGGCTTTCCCGCCGAAAGCTGAGCCACGCCTTGTGGCAGTTATGTACAGCCCCTTCTAGCTGTCATCTGTTAAGCTATTGCTTAATACAATACACACTCCAATACACCGCACTCCCCATACCCCACATCTTTAATTTTAATTTTTTTTAATTTTAATTCCATTTATATCCCGCCCTTCTCCGAAGACTCAGGGCGGCTTACAAGCTTGTTACCTTAAGTACTGTATTTCCAAATATTGTGGTGATACTTGCTTCTGCGTTGCAGCAAACATGTCTAAATGCATTTGGCTACAAAATCAAGCTAAAGAATAAGACTTCACCAAATAAATTCCAGAATGCTAATTGATTTGCAATGAGTGAAGCTCTAGAGTTGCTTTTAAAATCAGCTTAACTGTGGGTGACTTGTATAGATGTATCCATAGAATTTTGAGGCCAGCCAATGGGAAACCAGAGATGATGCCACCTGCTTTTTGCAAAAAAGCAATTTCATTTCCCATCATTCCTATTCACTCCTTTTTATTCCCAATTAAACTTTTATTCCAGCAAGATTGATAAAATGGCTATCTTTTTTCTTTATGTTTTCTTTTTTCTATCTCTTTGAACTTCCCTTTTTCTTTTTATATTTTTCTTAGTTTGTGTTAGCCTATTATCCTTGTATTTGTAAACTCTAATAAAACAATAAAGAGAGAGAAACAGAATAAGAAAAGGGATTCTTTTTAAGTCAGTAAAGAAGTTGATGGCATCTTATTATCTAAGAGCCAGTCTTACAGTCATTGAGATTAGCAGTCTCAGAACTGTAAAAATATGACGCCGGAAGAACTACAACTTGTTTGTAGATTGTTCTGTTCCAGGTTCTTTTTCTTTTCCAAAGCTAAGATATATATTTGACCTTGGTGGTGGCTTTAATGAAGATCTAAATTCTGATTACAGGTGAAAAATTACTGCAACAGCTCCAATCTAATTATTCATGCATGCAACTTCTATGTTTGGAGTTATTTTAATTCTATTCCACTGAATAGAAATTCAACAGATCTGAGCAAGGGATATAAGCGAAATTGAAGGCATTTTCATAAGCAATGGATACATGCTCCAGTTTTGATTTAAAAACATGTACAAACTAATGTATTAAAAATGTAAAAATTATTTCTAATCCAAGCCACTTTATTTTAAAAGATTTTCCTTATACAAGCTTATTTCTTAATACTCACTTCCCTTTTTGGAAAGCTCCATAATACTGTAATTAATTAAGTACAAATTTAAAACATCTTTTAAGTTTTTTTAGTTTGGAATATATGTTTTTTTAAATCTTGATTGACTGACAAGCTATTTTGAAAGAGGTTTTCTTGGCAGTCTCAATTTTTTTCAGGTGAACATGCAGTGGCATGCAAGAAAAATTCAGGCTGCACCTGTAAAGCCAAATGGCAAAAATGTCACGAGTTTATTTTTCCTTGGCACTAATTTTGGGAGGTCAATTTTTAAAAGGTTTAAGAAAGGATTTGGGATGTGGTCAATCTTCCACATTCAAGAATTAGATTTTTAAGGCCTTTTAACATTTACTCCAGCCAAAGCTACTTCCTGCAGCTCTATTATGTCTTCTCATTTCTAAATGATCAACTGATAGGCAACTGCCAGCAGCAGTATCTGGGGAAAGGGGACAAGGGAAATCAGACCAACAAAAGCAGTGTTGCAACACAAACCCCATCCATTTTGTATGAGCATCACTAGGTCACATATATTTCTAAAAGCCAGTGATGCTGTTCTTGTCATTCTGATGAAAGCAGCCACATTCTATGAACACTGCTAAATATGAGAACTGATGATTCATCAGGAATGTTGGTTCAAATTAATCTTTTTTTAAAATAATGCTAAAACTTTTAAGCAACACCTTTGGTTAATGGAAGAGATGTCAAAACCTATTTTTAAGGACAGGTCTGAATATCTTTTCAGGTCATGACTTATTATGTGAAAAAAAATTGACTTTTCTTGTCATTGTCTCCAGGCTGCAATAAAGAAAAACCAAACTATAACTCCGTTGTCTGAAGACTTTGCAATCAGGGAAAGGACTTAACTCAACATCCAAAAGACTTCTAAGACTTCATATATACAATCTCTTGCCTAAGAATGAGTAGATAGAAAGGGATCTAATTATGGAGATGGGACCACTTGCCTACAGGTAGTCCTTGACTTACAACAACAGGACCAGAAAATTCATCATTAATCTGCTCATTATGTAGGTAGGACATGAGAGCATCCAATTTTGCAACCTTTTTGTTATGGTTGTTAAGAGAGGTTATGAGCATTCATTAAGTGAGATAATATGTGACTACAACTTATCTCCTGTTGACATCCCCATTGACTTTGCTTGTCAGACGCTGGCTGGGAAGGTTACAAAGGGCAATCACATGACTGCAGAACATTGCAACTTTCATAAATGTGAGCCTGTTGCCCAGTGACTGATTACAATCCTTAACAACCATAGCAAAAATGTTTCAAAATTTATCCTTTTTTTCAGCAACTTCAGCTGAATGAACGAATGTTCTTAGTTCAAGGACTACCTGTACTTCAAAAGTAAGATCAGAGAAATTATCTGTACCAGGATAACAAAACTGCATGCCACACAAAAAAACCACATTCAAAATTATAAACTGGTTTAATATTATCTAAAAGGTTGATAAAATGGAACCCTGAATATAAACACACCTTCCATCTTCTCCATGTTAAGCTAGTTAAGAGTACTAAAAGTGAAACTATAACTCTTATTATTAGAGTTTCTTATTTTTTTCCTCATTTCTGGAGAATTTGCATTCGCTTCTAGTAGGCCTTTGTAAAGACTGCTGAACTATGTTCATTCAACATAGGAGCTTTTAATGAAGCATCATGTTCTTATCAGTTTTGATCAAGCATCTTATTCATTCAATTTGTATGGGTGCCCATGTCAACAAGTGACTGGGGTGGCAAACAGAATTCAAACTGAATAAAAACAATAACAAACATTATAAAAATTTAAAATGTAAGGCAGTTTATAAAATAACCTATGAAATACTTAAAAGGAAGAAATACATGCCTGTTCCAGAATGAACAGATGTGAAAAACAGAACCTTAAAAATAGGAGACTGGCAGTTCTCCAAACTATTTTCTATGTGCAGGAAAATAGGAATCTCCTAATCACCTCACCTCAATGAAAGAGTAATTCTAAGCTGATCTAATTCCCAGTTTTAATGCAAGCAAAAAAAAGGGGGGGGAGGGTTGGAGTTGGCATTTCTCTTACCCATAGAAAAGACACAGAATGCTTTATCAGTTTGGAGTTTGAATCAGACTTTTTAATTTATGGTTTTTTTATTTTATTATTTTATTTTTTTTCTGTAAAATTTGTCTTCTACTTTATTTTTTAAACTATTATTTAAGAAAAAGGTCTGGACATCACCAGTCCCAGTTCAGAGCAGCATAGTGTTTTAGGAGATCTACTTGGGATAGCTTTGGATAGTTTTCTTATATTTAAGATTCCTTTCAGTATACATACTGCCATCTAGTGAACTTTTTTAAAAAAATAAATAAATAAGGACTAGCTCAGGGGTGTCAAGCTCAATTTCATTGAGGGCCGCATCAGCATTGCGGTTGCCCTCAGGGGGCCGGGTGGGCGTCGCCTACTGGGTAGGCGTGGATAGAGTGTGTATGGCCTACTGGGTGGACGTGGCCAGCTCTACATCGTTCACATCAAGGTTGCCTATGGGGGCCTGGGCAGGAGTGGGACAGATCTGGGGGTCTCTGGCAGGAGGAGGGTCTCTGGGCCAGGGCCAAGGCAGTGGGGGCCGTTCCCTCACTGTTTCCAGGATGGCTTCGGGGGCCACATGAAACCACTTCGCGGGCCGGATCTGGCCCCCGGGCCTTGTGTTTGACATGTCTGGACTAGCTGAACTATTCACATTTAAACAAGCATGGCATATTTGTTTTCTTTCTCATTTCCTACCATTTTTACTTTTCCCACTAAGCTGCAAAATCTATAAATAGGTAGGTGAGGAAAAACAAAAGAACAATATTTTTATCTCAAAAAAAATATGTCCTTTTGCAAGCACTAATTAAAAGCAAGGCCAAAAGGTGTGTCTGGGAACAGAATGTAACTCTTCCAATGAAAGTACACCAACAGCAAAACTATGCAGCCTCACCCTCATGGGAAGCTCCAGCTATTAACAGGTATTGCACCAGTAATTATGATTAATTGGAATGGCAAGTAGTTCTAACTGAGCTAGCTATAAGATAAGTTAAATATAATCAGGTGTAGACAGTTATACAAAAAATGCAGGGGGGGGGAAAAGTTGCACAGGTAATAATTAAGCTTTGGTTTTTAGACATTTACGGTACATCAAGCATTTGATTGTGGAAACTGTAATTTAGAAGGAAAATCACATTTTGATATTTCCAGGTGTACAAAAAAGATTTAATGTATTTTTTGTAGTAGGAAAATTTTGTTTCGCTTATCAATACAGACATAATTTTAAATGTAAATGACTACATTTATTATTAGTTGCCTCCCTTCAAATGGAGGCCTGATTCTTCTCAGGTTCTGATTGTGACCTGTCGACAATTAGACGTAATCAGGACAAACAGTAATAAGCATAAATTCACATACAATGATTGCACTAACTGATTTGCATACTTCAGTTAGTCAATTCATTACCAGGACCAGTGAAGATGACACAAAAGAACAAAAAAGCTTTTGAACTCTTTAGAATTCTTCATAACCACAATCTCATATGATGTTTGTCTATATTTTTATATACCTATTTACCTTTTAAAATTATATTCCTTATTTTGTATTTCATGCTTTTAGTTAGTTGATATAAAAAGTTAATAGGCATGAAGTTTATTTATTTATTTATTGGATTTATATACCGCCTTTTCCCGAAGGACTCAGGGCGGTTTACAGGGTACTTAAAACAGAGATACAAAAATTAAAAACAATTAAATTTAATCCCTGAGAATAAAACCCCAATTAAAACTAAAAACTCTCAGCCAGGGCTGGGGAGCTCGAAGGCTCTTCAGGTCCCGGCGAAATGTTGCAGTGATAAGAGATAGAATATTTATATTATATATCTATTTCTATTTAGATTCTGAGGTGGTGTTCATAAAATCCAAATGAAAATTTTCAGTAACACTCCACCAAAACAATGCAATACAATCCTAGTATATTAGTATCCTCAAATGAACAGATAAAGAATAGACAACAGTAAAACGGTATTCGTTATAGTACACGGAAACTGTAAGAATGCTGTCTTCAACTGCAAAACTGACATTACTCCCACAAACTTTAGAAACAGTTTCTTCATGGTGTCAATAAAGGTCAGCAAAGATAAGCAGAAAGGAATTCTCAGTGGTGTCCTTGGGCTTTAAAATTTACACCCAATCTTGGGAAGCTCCTAGAACACGAAAATGGCTTTACTTTTGCTAAAAGTCAGAGGTGGAGTTAAGCAAGACTGCAAAGATAAAACAGATCATCACTAGGTTGGATCAAAGGATAATTAGTAGAATTGTAAATTGTAAATTGTTCTGCTAATTTTGTGTAAGATTATATTCAGTGATAATAAGTACATTCTACAACACATATCATGCTTTTACAAGCTCTTATGCCGTGAGATTATCTTTTGATTGATTTGTTTTTCTCTTATGAAACACTCCAATGTTTAAGGGATAAAACGTTCTTTTATGAGTAGAGGACACTTTCCTTCTGCATGCCGAAAGGCATCTAGAATACAGATAGTCCTCAATTTATGACCAAATTAGAACCAGAGCTTCCATCACTAAGCAATGCAGTTGTTAAATGAGTCATCATATGACTACACCCAATTTTATGACCTTTTTTGCTCCACTCGTTAAGCAAATCCGGCTTTTTCTGTTTACTTTGGTGGTTGGAAATCATGCAGGAATGTCGCAAATGGCAATCATGTGACTTACAGTGCTGCAACCATCATAAATACATTTCAGTTGTCAAGCACCTAAGTTGCAATCATGGGGTTGTGGGAATGCTGTGACGGTCTTAAGTGCAAGTAATTTTTTTCAATGCCATCATAACTTTGGACACTCGCTAAATGAACGGTCATATGTTGAGGACTATCTGTACAAGCAATTAATAAGGGTCCTCAATATGGGTAGGAGGGAGAAATAGGAATTATCTACTAAACAGAACACACAAAAATTGAATTAAAGGGGTGTTGTGGTTTTATACAAAATATATTCTAGTTTTAGAAATAAGATTCACAACTGTTTGCTATTATAGTTCTAAGGAAAATCTAACTAACTGCTATGACACTTTCTTAAGAACAGTATCATAATGTACTCATTTACGCCCAAGAATTCCTCCATGTTAATATTCCTTTTAAACATGGCAAAAATCACAATATTTGTGCAACTGTAACAGATTTGTGCAACATATTTGTGCAACTGTCACAAATATGAACCAGCTGTCAAGCATCCAAATGTAAAACATGTGACCATGAGATGCTGCAACAGTCATAAGTGTGAAAAATGGTCATAAGTCACTTTTTTCAGTATTGTCGTGACTTTGAACAGTCACTAAGTGAACTGCTGTAAGTCAAGAGCTACCTGTGTCTGCAAACAGTAGATACAGCCTCCTAATCACTGCTCAAAATTTTAAGGTGAAAATATCTCTGGGGGATTCATTATTCAGAGGAACTCCTTGGAGAGAAAAAGCGGCCTCAATGCTACAAGCAACAGAGCTCTATACCACTTTGTAAAATGTTCCTCCAACAGGCGTACATTGTAAGAAACTCCAGAAAAAAATGTACTGTTTGGAAAAACTATGTTAACAGAATAACAGAGTTGGAAGGGACCTTGGAGGTCTTCTAGTATAACCCCCTGCTCGGACAGGAAACCCTATGCCATTTCAGACAAATGGTTGTCCATTCTCTCCTTAAAAACTTCCAATGTTAAGTTAGTCCAATTCGGGAAATTATTTTCCCCAGGCAAGCCAGGATTTCACACTCAATATTAGTTTAACTAAAACATTTCACTGTTTAGTCTAAGATGCCAATATTCTCTCTCAAGAGTTCATGACCTTAATTTTTCAAAGTTTTAAGTACACTTAAAGCCTCAATTTATTTTGGGTAATTTCTACTACACAATTAAATGTTAGGAGTTGTTTGTAATTTTTAGTTACTGCTACTTTAATTTTAATTGACCTATAATTATAATATTTAAATTGTTATTTTGATAACTTTTCATTTTAATTGAATTTTAAAGATATAGACACATATGCTTTTAAATAAATTAAATAATTTATTCGTAAATATTGTTAACTGTAATGGGAATGTCTCAAGGGGAACTCCTTAAAAGTGAAGACCAGATATGTATAGGAATCTACCATATGCTGCTTGTAGCATGTTCACAGCCTAATATCAAACATGTATCAAAATTTTAAAATAACTGTCCTAAAATAAGCTCCCAGTTAAAAATATATGTTCCACTTATGCCCCCTTGTGGGTATAATGCTTTAAAAAAGCAACACAATCATGCAATATATACCAGCTCTGCACAAAGCACACATTATCATTCTGGGAAACAACTTTTTAAAATGCAATCGATTTTTATATTCCTCACCTACAGTTTAATCCTTAATGGAATAGAGACTTATCTATGTCTGATCCTGTAAGATTATATGGCCAGGCAAAGTTCAATTTGAGGAAAATTTTTGCATCTGGGTTTTTTTTTTCATGCTGAAGTTCCAAATGAGACATACCGTACATATTTTGAAAAATCTTGGACAAAAGCTTAATTACAAAGCTGTCCATACACTTTACAAAAGAGTAGGTTAGGAAAAAGATTTTATTGAAATGACTATATGAATACAGCACGGTAACAGAAAAAAAGTATTCCTCAATAGTTATAAACCAAATGAAGGGAACATTGGGGATGTTATGAAAAAGCCTGGTTGTATTCTAAGTGTGGCTTCTCAGTGTGATATTTTTGCAGGAAAATTCTTGAAGATGCAGCCCAATGCATTTGGAAAGCTGTTCTACCCTTTTTTACTGGAGAACAAGGAAAAATACCACAGCCTTTTGTGCTGTTAAATATTAAGTCAAATCTTGAAAGAAAGAAAAAACACAAAAGAGAGACAGATTTAAGATCCTCAGCCAAGAATGTTTGGCTATTTTATGCCCGGCAGCCAAGCACAGTAGTCCAGATGAGAAACAGACTGGGACTTAAAATCCTTTTGGTGTCCATTGTCATTTTTTCCTTTAGTACAATTCATGTTCCAATCATAGATCTGTACAAGTATATAATGTAGGACTGCACATCAGTGCAAAGTGAATTAATTTGAAAGCAGAATCTGTAGTTTTTCGATGGATTTCAGACATAATATCGTAGCCTTAAATCCAAGAACAGACGAGTTTGTGCAATTTCACAACTTACTTTAAAAATAAACACTGCAATTTCGTACTTGTATAGAACAGTTTATGACTCCATGGATTTTATGGCCAAACGACTCTCCACCCAAAAGACATTTTGGGGTGGATGTTACAATAAATTATGGCAAGAAAACTAAAGTATGAATAGAATCACCTTAGGAATCTTCACTAATTAGTTTTAGTGGGTGCAATAGACTGCATAAAGAGACTCAAATACCTATGCATGTGCAACAAAGTAGGCAAACAAATGTTTATTCATCTAACTGATGACTCAAAGGATAGGCTTCTTAATTGACACATCTAAAATAATGGAACTGAACTAACTATTCTTCCAAAAACACACACTTGAGTTTGGCTTACGCAAGTTAACTCCAGGAATCATAATACTGATCAGAAATATTTTTTGAAATTGCAAGTTATACATCAAGTTTCAGGACAGCATAAATACAAATGTTTGTAAGACTGGCAACTGATTTTAAAGACAATACATAAGGTGACATTGTAAAATAAAGTAGCAGTGCTATGTTAAACACAAATAAACAGGTAGTCCTTGGCTTATGGCCACAAGTGAGATCAAAATTTATTTTGCTAAGTTAAGTCAGTCACGCTAGAATCTAAATTTTATCACTTTTTTTGCCACAGTTGTTAAGAAAATCACTGAAGTTGTTAAATTAATCACAGAATCGTTAAGCAAGTACAGCTTCCTCCTGTTGACTTTGCTGGTCAGAAGCTGGCTGGGAAGGTCATGATCATATGACCCCAGGATGCTGCAACCATTGTAAATACATGCCAGATGTCAAGTGCACATATTGCTACAATGGTTGTAAGTGTAAGGATCAGTCGTAAGTCATTTTGTTTAAGCACAGTTGTAAACTTTGAAATCACTAAAAATGGTTAATAAGCTGAATATTACCTGTAAAGTTATAATGTGTAAATCTACTGTAGCAAGTAATTTTTTTAATGTAATAAATTCCTTCATTTGCCAGAGTACAATCTTATATGTTCAGAATATACAGAATATAGTCCTAAATTTCCCATGTTCTGACTGCAGATATTAAAATGAAGAAAATGAATCCAGTTAGTAGACTATGGTATTGTTTGAAGGACAAACAAATCCTGCACAGGCTTCACAAAAATATAATAGTGTTCAGATGCAAAAATTATTAACCTGCTAAATTTATAGACATCTAAATCTAACATTTTTTTACCAAGTATTGTCATAAACCACAATTTCTCAAATGAGAACAGGACACAATGCTGAAAAATTTGTGATTACTGCACAATATTTTCCTAAGATGTCCTATTCGCTAACTAAACCATAGTGCATGTAATATGTTACATCAAAATGTTATAGCCATAAACCTGCATGGGCAATCTTTTCCAGCAGCCATTTTGATCACACATAGTACATTTTCAAATTTTCAGACATGCCCAACAGCCCAAAAAGCTTGTAAGTCTTTAGCTTAGTGCAACATTAAAACATAACTATACAGGGAGTGCAGAATTATTAGGCAAATGAGTATTTTGACCACATCATCCTCTTTATGCATGTTGTCTTACTCCAAGCTGTATAGGCTCGAAAGCCTACTACCAATTAAGCATATTAGGTGATGTGCATCTCTGTAATGAGAAGGGGTGTGGTCTAATGACATCAACACCCTGTATCAGGTGTGCATAATTATTAGGCAACTTCCTTTCCTTTGGCAAAATGGGTCAAAAGAAGGACTTGACAGGCTCAGAAAAGTCAAAAATAGTGAGATATCTTGCAGAGGGATGCAGCACTCTTAAAATTGCAAAGCTTCTGAAGCGTGATCATCGAACAATCAAGCGTTTCATTCAAAATAGTCAACAGGGTCGCAAGAAGCGTGTGGAGAAACCAAGGCGCAAAATAACTGCCCATGAACTGAGAAAAGTCAAGCGTGCAGCTGCCAAGATGCCACTTGCCACCAGTTTGGCCATATTTCAGAGCTGCAACATCACTGGAGTGCCCAAAAGCACAAGGTGTGCAATACTCAGAGACATGGCCAAGGTAAGAAAGGCTGAAAGACGACCACCACTGAACAAGACACACAAGCTGAAACGTCAAGACTGGGCCAAGAAATATCTCAAGACTGATTTTTCTAAGGTTTTATGGACTGATGAAATGAGAGTGAGTCTTGATGGGCCAGATGGATGGGCCCGTGGCTGGATTGGTAAAGGGCAGAGAGCTCCAGTCCGACTCAGACGCCAGCAAGGTGGAGGTGGAGTACTGGTTTGGGCTGGTATCATCAAAGATGAGCTTGTGGGGCCTTTTCGGGTTGAGGATGGAGTCAAGCTCAACTCCCAGTCCTACTGCCAGTTTCTGGAAGACACCTTCTTCAAGCAGTGGTACAGGAAGAAGTCTGCATCCTTCAAGAAAAACATGATTTTCATGCAGGACAATGCTCCATCACACGCGTCCAAGTACTCCACAGCGTGGCTGGCAAGAAAGGGTATAAAAGAAGGAAATCTAATGACATGGCCTCCTTGTTCACCTGATCTGAACCCCATTGAGAACCTGTGGTCCATCATCAAATGTGAGATTTACAAGGAGGGAAAACAGTACACCTCTCTGAACAGTGTCTGGGAGGCTGTGGTTGCTGCTGCACGCAATGTTGATGGTGAACAGATCAAAACACTGACAGAATCCATGGATGGCAGGCTTTTGAGTGTCCTTGCAAAGAAAGGTGGCTATATTGGTCACTGATTTGTTTTTGTTATGTTTTTGAATGTCAGAAATGTATATTTGTGAATGTTCAGATGTTATATTGGTTTCACTGGTAAAAATAAATAATTGAAATGGGTATATATTTGTTTTTTGTTAAGTTGCCTAATAATTATGCACAGTAATAGTCACCTGCACACACAGATATCCCCCTAAAATAGCTATAACTAAAAACAAACTAAAAACTACTTCCAAAAATATTCAGCTTTGATATTAATGAGTTTTTTGGGTTCATTGAGAACATGGTTGTTGTTCAATAATAAAATTAATCCTCAAAAATACAACTTGCCTAATAATTCTGCACTCCCTGTAGTTACACTACATAATGTAGGAAAAATCAATTGATTTAGACATCAGAACAGATAGTCCTTGACTTATCATAATTGAGCCCAAGATTTCTATTGTTAAGTGAATTGTGCCCCATTTTACATTTTTTCTTGCTGCACTTGTTAAGTGAATTACTGCAGTTGTTAAGTTAGTAACACGGTTGTTAAGTGAATCTGGCTTCTCCATTGACTTTCCTTGTCAGAAGGTCATAGAAGGAGATCACATGACACCAGGACACTGTAACTGTCATAAATATGCGTCAAGTTGCCAAACATCTGATTTTGATGGGGGATGCCGCAACAGTCGTTAAGTGTGAAAAATGGTCATAAATCGCCTTTTTCAATGCCATTATAACTTTGAACCGTCACTAAATGAACTGTTACGTGTCGGGGATTATCTGTTAATACCACTTTATAATGCCTTGGTAGGACCACACTTGGAATATTGCATCCAGTTTTGGTCACCATGATTTTAAAAAGATGTTGAGACTCTAGAAAGAGTACAGAGAAAAGTAACAAAGTTGATTAGGGGACTGGAGGCTAAAACTTACAAGGAACGGTTGCTGAAATTGGGTATGTCTAGTTTAATGAAGAGAAGGATGAGGGGGAACATGATAGCAGTGTTCCAATATCTCAGGGGTTGCCACAAAGAGGGAGTCAAGTTATTTTCCAAAGCACCTGAACGCAAGACAAGAAGCAATGGATGGAAATTAAGCAGAGAGAGAAGCAACTTAGAACTAAGAAAAAAATTCCTGACTGTTAGAACAATGAATCAGTGGAACAACTTGCCTCCAGAAGTTTTGAATGCTCCAACACTGGAGGTTTTTAAGAAAAGATTGGACAATCATTTCTCTGAAATGATATAGGTTTTCCTACCTGAGGGTTGGACTAGAACAGGGTTTTCCAACCAGTGGTACAGGTACTACCTGTGGTACATTGGCACCTGGCAGGTGGTACATGACCTTCCTAGAAAAGTGGTAGCGGGGGAAGGGAATGAGCTGAACCGGTGGCAGCACCGCACAAGCCTGAGCAAGAGATGGCTGGAGCTGCAGGGTTGTCAGGGCTCAGCGGAAGTGCCAGGATCAGCGCCAGGCTCCAGCTGGAGCTTGGCGCTGATCCCAGCACTTCTATTGAGTCCAGAAGAAGCGCCAATCAGCTGGAATGTTGCAGCATCTCCAGGGTCTTGTGATTTACATTTAGATGCTTGGCAACTGATTCATGTTTATAACAGTCAGTGTCTCAGGGTTATGTGAAGTGACCAAAACCTGCTGCAACCACCCAGCAGAGGCGGGGAATAAAAACCAAACACCCCCCACCCCACCCCCTCTGCCAATCCTCAACAGAAATGCTCACAACAATGAAAACCTCGGACAGGAGGAAGAGCACCGCCGGGCGAGCAGGCAGGTGTCTTGCTCGGCTGTGGCTTGGGGGGCACTTTTTTCAGTGCCATTGTGACTTCGAACAGTCACTAAGTGAACTGTTGTAAGTCGAGGACTACTAACTTCATCACTTTTTTCCTTTTTGGGGGGAGGTCATCAAGTTTTTGACACCTTGCTAGGCAACTGGTGGTACTCAGATGTTGCCATATCCTAAAAGTGGTACAATGGGTGAAAAGGTTGAAAGGTCCTGGACTAGAAGACCTCCAAGATCCCTTCCGACTCCTATTCTATTCTATTCTATTCTATTCTATTCCATTCCATTCCATTCCATTCCATTCCATTCCATTCCATTCCATTCCATTCCATTGCATTCCGTAATCATACAAGCTTTCTAAGTTGAATTCCCTCTTTGGAGAATGATTACACATCTGTTTAAAAAACCTATTCCTTTTTCTAGTTTTCATATAAAGAACAAGATGAGTCACAAGTCCTCCTTGCATTTTTCTGAACCAATTCCTATCCTTATTGACAGAAGGAAGCTCACAGATAGATTGTTGGCAGGCTTTCTGAGCAAGTTGGGTAATCAGCATGATAATGATTGTTTATCTTTCATTTAATGTAGTTAAACAGATGGACTTTACTATTTGTCTATACTCTTCATTTATAATGATGTTATATATCTCCAACACCATATGGAAGACAAATTATAGCTATTTGCATATCACATTCTCTCTTAAAACTAAGTAGATTTACCTTGAAAACTACAAGAGGTGCTTATATTCCAATTTTTCAGCTATTAATTAAAAACACCCAAATCATTAATTAGCCAACATCTGGCTATTTTATTATTTAAATGACTAGCCAAATAGAAACAAACATAACTTAAAAAGCTAAAATTTTAATCCATAGCAAGTTTAGAATAGCAACAAGTCAGCTATTTTTTTTCCTTGCCCTTTGTGTCCACAATTTCCTTATACAGCTTGTTTACATGCAACTCCTCCTTGTCTCTAAAAGTCTTCTCTAGGACTCAGCATTTGCTTGAGCAAAATCATCCTCCATGTTGTCTTTTCATTTCTGCTTTCTTTCTTATATTTTCAGTATATCAGCAAGTAGACATTTCAATTTTATTTATTTTTTTGCTTTTTAAATTTTAGGATATTTTTGCTTGCTTCGTTTTTAAGTTGTAAATTACAGCCCAGAATTCTTTAGGTACACTATCCATCAAATCTAATCAACTAAATCTATTATTTACCTTCACTGCATAATCATATGGAATACTGAAGACGTACTTGTTGATCTCATTATTTTGTTGTCTTTAAATTGTTATTTCATTTTATTTCCAGATCAATACAACACCAATACAACTAAATGTAACATCAGGAGATAGCTTCTCATTGTTTCAAGATTGTTATTTCCTCTATTTTAAATGTGGTATTGGTGTTTAAGTTGTACAGTAAGTAAGTTTGTGATCTGAACCACAGTCAGCGCTAAAGCCTTCTTACTAAAATAGAACAGAGCTATCTATCTTTAATTGCAGAATATGTAGTCAATTTGATTTTGGTGATCTCTATCCGGTGATAGCTATGTGTGGGGTTGTATTTTATGTTGTTGAAAAATTGTATTGTATGAAATATTGAATATTCTTCTCAGAACTCTTGGTCTATGTAACAGGTCAAATTTCCCCATCATTCTGTATGCTTTACTTTCAGCTTTAAAATTCCACTCTCCTGTAATTAAATTGGCATCTTTTTTTTGATGATGTATTAACAAATTACTGTAAGTTAACCACAGACTTTTTAAATTTTTGCCTCCTTTACTGAAGCACAGACTTCAATCACAATAATACTTTTTCTATACTTTTTTGGCTTGTATCTGAGTACTGACTTTTAGGCAGATGCCATCTTATCCCTCTGGGTTCAATTTCATTGTCAAAAATAAAAGTAACAAAATATCTGATATCTTGAATAGCTTTGTCATTTTATAGTATGAATTTAAACTGAGTATTTTATCCGTTTCCTGTATGATTCTATTGTTCACTTTGATATTAGTAAACCCAGGGCTTTTTTTCTCATAGAACGCTCAGAACGGCGTTCCGACACCTTTTTTTTTGCAAAAAAAGCTCCCTCTATTGGCTTTCGAAAGCCTATTGCAGGGGTAGGCAATCTTGGCTCTTTTTTATGACTTGTGGACTTCAACTCCCAGAAATCCTGAGCCAGCCATGCTGAGGGGAAAGGGAGAAGTTTCCAAGCTGAGCCATGCTGGCTCAGGAATTCTGGGAGTTGAAGTCCTTGAGTCATAAAAGAGCCAAGGTTGCCTACCCTGCACTAGAGGAGGACATTAAAATTATTTACAAGGTTACTTCTTTAGGAACTAAACTTTTAGAATCTAAAACAGCTAATTCAAAAAAGCCAACAGGAAAGAACCTCACATTTTTCATCTGCTTCTGTCTTTTGGAAGGTAAAATTAGGTAACAAAATAATCTATTTCCTATGTTAACATTTCTGCAATGAAATCAATAAAGCGTGGGAGACCGCTGCCACAAGGAACACAGCTGTGGGTCGGGGTTCGGAGCAGCTCCAGGTGGAGGCTCAGCATGGGCCGCGGTGTGGCAACTGCGGGGAGGGGAATCCCCACAGCAGCTGTGGGAAGGGGAATCCCCGTAGCATGTGGCTCCGAGCCACAGGGGCGGGGGTGCAAAGGACAGGCGGCGACGCCATAGGAAGACACCGGCATTGCTCCCAGTGATAGCACCTCTGAGTTCCGGCACCTTTTTTTTTTTAAAGATAAGTTTTTTTTAAAAAAAAGCACTGAGTAAACCACCTAGCGGTCTTGTATATACAAAGAAAGAAAATATATTGAATGTTACTTTGCAGTCAAAAGCCAGTTTTCAGAAAGATATTCCTACTTTCTTGAAAGTCAGTTTCCAGATAAATATTCCTACTGTGCACCAACATAAATATTAAACAAATTAATATCTACTTTTGAATAAGTGAGCTGAGTGAGAGACTTAAATGTAAAGAAATAAATGTAAGAAATAAAAAGTGGAAACTAAAACATTACCACCAAGTATATGCTCACAGTGTGTGTGTGTGTGTGTGTGTGTGTGTGTGTGTGTATCTATCTGTGTCTGTGTGTCTGTGTCTAAAACAAATGAGCATATACTTGGAGGTAATGTTTTAGTTTCCACTTTTTGGAAACAACTTTATGGCTAACAGCTATATCTTAAACAAGAATCATAATAATCTGAACTGTTTATATGTTTTTATTAACCAATTCAATTCATTGGAGATCCCTACTTTCTACACAATTAAACTGCTTCAAAATATATTATTTTACTGCTTTTTTGCTATATTGCTTCAACTCTAAAACAATTTAAAAAAATAAATAGAAATATCTACATTGTGGCAGAAATAGATAAAATACTTGGAGGTAATGTTTTAGTTTCCACTTTTTGGAAACAACTTTATGGCTAACAGCTATATCTTAAACAAGAATCATAATAATCTGAACTGTTTATATGTTTTTTTATTCCACTTATTAACCAATTCAATTCATTGGAGATCCCTACTTTCTACACAATTAAACTGCTTCAAAATATATTATTTTACTGCTTTTTTGCTATATTGCTTCAACTCTAAAACAATTTAAAAAAATAAATAGAAATATCTACATTGTGGCAGAAATAGATAAAACTTTAGAATCCCACATTGTTTAGACCTGAGCTTCCATCTCCCATTGTGAACAATGACAAAGGAGTTAATTTGAAGAAAACCAGATTATTAACCCTTGCAATACATTTA
Organism: Vipera ursinii; assembly: GCF_947247035.1. Lineage (NCBI taxonomy): Eukaryota > Metazoa > Chordata > Lepidosauria > Squamata > Viperidae > Vipera > Vipera ursinii. The sequence continues at coordinate 224,999,358 of NC_139513.1, forward strand.
TTTATAACATTTTTTTTACTTTGTTTCATGCTTTATCACAAAAATCTTAAAATGTTCACCTGAGAATGAAGGAGATTGGAAGAAGTTACAAGTCAGGTTAATAGGACTCTTCCTACTTCTCCCCCACTCCAGCTTTGATTAATACAAAATCTGATTCATATTGTATGATTTATATGATTGATTTGATTACACTCCATCACTTTTTGAACTGCTCATCTTTTCTTGGTGCTTTCTTAAGAACAGGTTTTAAACGAAGGAGCCCTAAACATTTCATTCATCAGCCAATACTTACAAAATTATAACCTGTAGCTGAAATCCTGAATCATAAGCACTGCATTTATTACCATATTTTTTATGAAGTGATGTGAGGGAAATTTTAGAGACTTTTGGATGGACAATCTATCAAGAGGAACTATTGGGAACAAAAAGCAAAATCACTTTGTATTTTAGGCAAACACATGTTAAAATTATTTTCTGCTGACTTTTCCTCCTCCCATGTAGAAAACACACACCAACTTTCTTTCTTTTGAAACTCTGAGACTTTTGAGCTGGATTTAAATATGAAAAATCCATGTTCAAACCTGCATACAAGCATGTAGCTTATTTTGTTGCCTAAGGCAAAACATTCTCTCAAGTATAATTTCATAAGATTGAAATGCCAATCTTGAAGCACTTTGAGCTTCTTCAGGGGAATGTCACATGTGGCCTTGCTGGATCAGAAAAAAGGTCTATGAAACCCAGAATCCTGTTTCTAAAAAAATTACAAGCAGGGCATGAAGGTGAAAGCATCCCCTATTGTTTGTCACCAATTCACACTTATTACAACACTTAATACTTAAGTGTTGTACTACCATTGAATAGGAAGGCCCATAACAATTACTGGGGAAAAAAGTTTTTGAAGCTATCCTTTATGATAATTCGGCTGTCATCAAAATCTCATGGCAGGGAATTCCATGTGTTCATTGTGGCTGGATTTATACTTTACACTAAGTGATAAAACATATATCACATATATAAACCATGATAGCTGGCTCCCAGGAAATCTAAGCCAAAGCTAAACAAACCACCATAATGTACAAATCAGTCTACAATTTGTTCAGTTTGTACTCTAAATCAGGGGTCCCTAACCCACAGTCTGTGGGCTAAGAAACTGGGCCACGCAAACAAGCAAAGCCCCATCCACGGGATGCAGGCAGCACACAAAACCATGCCCCCTTGGTGTGGAGAAAAACCTCTCTCCACAGAACTGGTCCCTGGTGCCCAAAAGGTTGGGGGCCACTGCTCTAAATAGTTCTAAAATACTTAGTACTTTGCCATCTAATTGCTGTACAGAGGCAAAATGAGAAGTCAGTACCTTCCCATTAGCTCACAAATTAAACATAAAATTAAAAAGTATGTGAAGAGGGAAGGTAAAAAGGTAAAGGTTCCCCCGCACATGCGTGCTAGTTGTTTCCAACTCTAGGGGCCGGTGCTCATCTCTGTTTCAAAGCCAAAGTGCCAGCGCTTGTCCGAGGACGTCTCCGTGGTCATGTGGTCGGCATGACTAGACGCCAAAGGCGCACGGAATGCTGTTACCTTCCCACCGTAGTGGTCCCTATTTTTCTACTTGCATTTTTATGTGCTTTCAAACTGCTAGGTTGGCAGAAGCTGGGACGAGTAACAGGTGCTCACTCTGTTCCGCGGAACTTGGGATTTGACCCGCAACACTGCCGACCTTCTGATCGACAAGCTCAGCATCCTAACCCACTGAGCCACCACATCCCATGAAGAGGGAAACATGTACTCAAATATCAGCCTTTTTTTTGGCCAAAGGACTGAACCTGAATTATCTTTCTCTAGGCAAGAACCTTTTTTCCCTAAAGTACAAGGGGGAGGGTGTTTTTTTTCCTTCCTGAATCTAAACAGTTTAAAGAGGGCAAATAGAGAAGAGACAAGAAATGGATATGCAAGATTCCTACTTAAAACAACAAAAGAAGATTTGGCATGTTATTCAGAGACATATTATCACCTAAAATATTGTGCAAATTACTATGGCTTTCAGCTAGCTCGTTAAGATATTACCAAGATATGACATTTTGCAAAAAGTAATGGAAAAGATCTTATAGCAAGACCTTAGAAACATTCCAGACATTCCAGACATTAAACATTCCTTTAATCTGTTTGCTTTCCCCACAAATTCTCAATCAACCTTCTTGATTATTATAGATTTCATAAAAATACTCCCATAAATAAGGAGGAAGAAATGGTGTTCCCAGCAATTTTTATTCCTTCTTTTATTGATAAGTTCTACAACCAAGAAAATTTTTAAAAGCTGTGATCTAACACTGTTAAAAATCCATTCTGGCTGAATGATCAAATAATCTTGAATTCTGCAGCCTCTGTACCAGCTGATTAACTGGCAAGAACAAAATCAAACAAAGTTGTTGAGGGCAAAGAGAAGAAGGGGACGACAAAGAATGAGTGTTCTGTACCAGCCTGCTACCGGCCCTGCAGAAAAGGCAGGGACAACCCCATTACAAACGGCAAGAGGCTGGAATTAAGCCTGCCAAATTTATTAAGATAAAACAGAGCAAAACAAGACACCAGCTATGAAACAGGAACTAATCAAGCGGTTGCCTTCAGCAAACCAGCCCTCCCACACATTCCCCTTTTATACAGTTCAGGGCGTGGCTTCTCTCTGCCTCCTTCCGAGGTGCCCCATTGCCTTCCTTTGTTTACTCCTGATTGACTGCCTCCTGCGTCGGGCGTGCTTGAATAGGGCCAGCTGTGGGTCATCTTCATCCACGCTGTCAGACTCACACAGCTGGGTCTCCGTCGTGACCAGGTGGAAGGGGCCTGGCTGAGGGCTCTGCGGAGCCTCAAGGCCATCATCAGCAAGCTCTTCAACACCCCCTCCTCCTCCTCTGAGTCGTCCGACCCAACTGCTGAACCCACAGGCTGACCCTGAATCACAACAATGAGGTGGCTGGATGGAGTCACTGAAGCAGTAGGCTTGAGCCTAAATGGACTCCAGAAGATGGTAGAAGACAGGAAGGCCTGGAGGAACATTGTTCATGGGGTCACAATGGGTCGGACACGACTTCGCAACTAACAACAATAAACAATGTATTAAGAAACAGCATTCTACACCATTTTATTTCCATATTCAGTTGTTTTACATTCCAGAGGCTCCAAGATATGTCTTCTTTAATGAGTTTTATATTAAAAAGGAAGTTTAAATCTATTGTTATCTGAACTAATTCAAGGTTGAAAAATCTAGTTCTAAAGTGAACCTTGCAAGTATCTTACAGTTCCAGAGGAAAGGAAAAAAAACATTTATCTCACATCCTATCACTCCACCCTGTTCAAACACCTCAACTTCTAAAGCTACCTTGAGGCATGAATCTGATTTTCTTCCTTTGTTACAGGTACACAGTTGAGCACAACAGTTATTGGCAGCGGAACTTGGTTAGTAAGTATGAAGAGGAGGCAGAAATGAAACATCAAGGATTGCCACACTGCTCAATCATTGTCCTGAACTACAAACCTCATGAAATCCATAAAACATAGGCATGTTGGCTCATACTTATAGTCCACATTGAAGGCTACCAATCAGAAAAGGCTACAGTTTTCCTGTATTATTGGAAATTTACATGTTAACACATTTCGTATCACAAAGAGCATTATATTGTAAAAACAATCAGTTTGCTAGGAAGAAAGGGGAGGAGGAAGAAAGGGCATACCGAGAATGAAAAAAACCACAATTTATATATCATATCCTTCATTCTCAACCCAGAGTTCTCACGCTAGGCACAAATGACCAGGCTAAAATTATCTTACTCTCAAGTTATATGAAGAGTCTAATTTATTGGGTTTTAGCTTAACTTTAGGGACTGTAATTTAATCATAGTTTTAATTGATTTTAATGTTGTATGTTATGTATTTTAATTCTCCCTGTAAACCACCCTGAGTCCTAAATAATAAATAATAAATAAATAAATAAATAATAAAGACTCTCTAGAGAAGGCTCTAATAATGGAGAAGGTAGGAGAACAAAGAAGAGGACAATGATCAGTAGACTCAGTTACAGCACCAATGAGTGCACTGCAGGTCCACGTTAGATCATCAGGGAAAAAGTCTATGTGGTCCCCAAGAGATGACACCAACTTGATGGCACATACAGGAATCAAATCTTCACTCAGTGGCAGACTATCTGGTCTGTATTCTAATTTGTGCTTTACAAATGCTAAATAAAAAGTAAACCATTTCACACACACCCCTTCCAATTCTTTGATATGAGAATGCTATATATAATCCAGTCTTTGTCAATCATCCAGAATCCTTGGGAAGTTAGTGCAGAAATATCCAGACTGATATTCAATTCAATCCATGCGTGTAAGAGGTAAAAGTCTTCAATACGGCAACATTGTGAACTATATCACCCAGATATCTCTACTCAATCTAAATGTTGCATGTAGTCCTCAACTTAAGACTCATCTTAAGACAAATTTCAAAAAAGCTACTTACGACCCATCCTCAAAGTCACAATTGCTGCCCTCACTGTAGTCCTGTGATCACATTTTGGATACTTGGTAACTGACTCACATTTACAACTGGTTGCAATGTTCCCCAGTCATGTGATAGCAATTTGCAATACTTTTCACTGGCTTCTGGCGTGTTTTTTTCTTGCAAGAAACATGCACTTGGGAGACGAATGGATTCCTTTAATGGATTCCTTTAATGACCAATGGCCTAACAACTATAGTTTTGCACTTTACAACCATTATTAAAATGATTATAAAATAGAGTGTGGGCACTGACAGCATTGGCTAAAATTCCAGGCTTCATTATGGTCATAAAAGAAGAACTAGTTATATTCAGAAGCCTTTTCCCATTCCTTCTTTCAGTTTTCTTTCCCTTGCTATGTAAGCATTATGGTATTTATTATTTATTGAGGCATCATCAGTAACTAGATGAAAAGGCTTAGACTAAATAATTAAGTATCATATCTCCAAAATTCTTTAAGCATTTGTTTTAAAATTAGTTTTTACTTAAATGTACTAAAACATTCAATGTTTTACTTAGGCCACCTTCATATTTTACAAAGAGAACTATTTAGGCAAGGGTAAACTTGCTTAGAAACTTACAAAGTAAATAAGAAATCATAACTTCTGCATTTTAATCACATGTAGTCATCATATTTGATTTACTTTTATCACTCCCAGTAGAAAATGAAAAAAGTGCTCTGAAGAATGAGTTATTCTCAATGTAAATCTTGAGCAAGTCTCTGTCAATCATATTAGCTAACTGAGGAAATAGCTGTTTTTGACAGAAACTACGCAGCCAGGTTAATTGCTTTGTGACTTATATTAAAAGTCAGCAAGTTATAGAACACTAAAAAAAATGAACACTTCATCCCAGGGCAATTGTCCAAGGCAATGCAAAAACAAAGCCATCCCACAAATGTATACATCTCAGATGCTTTTTACTCTTAACAAAATAACCTGAAGATACAGATACCAGTTTCCTGAGAATATTTAAGTACTAGGAAATTATTTTGCCTATAAAAAAGGTTTAGAGACTGCTACAGAAATGAGCTAAGATTACTATGAATAATTAATTAAATTTGGAATCTGCAAGAAACCTGTACAAAATTATCATTTTTTCCCATAAATTAGCCTGGTAGAAAAAATAATAATACAAGTAGTCCTCAATTTATGACAGCATTTGGAACTGGAATTTCCACTGCTAAATGATGCTATCATAAAGTCTCAGTTACTGTTAACTGACTCCCACAGTCATTATGAGGGGCAACTTCCTACTGGCTTCCTACAACTAAGATCAGTGGGAAAGCTGGCAGGAAAATATAAATAGCAGCCTCTAAGCAGGTAGAGGGACGCGGTGGCTCAGTGGGTTAGGACGCTGAGCTTGTCAATCAGAAGGTCGGCAGTTTGGCAGGTCGAATCCCGAGTGCCGCATAGCAGAGTGAGCGCCTGTTACTAGTCCCAGCTTCTGCCCACCTAGCAGTTCGAAAGCATGTAAAAATGCAAGTAGAAAAATAGGGACCACTACAGTGGGAAGGTAACAGCGTTTCGTGCGCCTTTGGTGTCTAGTCATGCCAGACACATGACCACAGAGACGTCCTCAGACAAGCGCTGGCTCTTTGGCTTTGGAAACTAGCAAGCATGTGCGGGGGAACGTTTACCTTTTTATAAGCAGGTAAATGGCTGCTTCTGGGTGAGAGAGGGAACCAGGGAGTTCCTAAGGGTGAAGGAGGGGTTGAGGAAGGTGTGTGGGGATGCGCAGAAGCTGTATGGGTCAAAAAGGAAGTGCAAGTGCAAGGATTTTAGGGAGTATGTGAGAGGCACTACTAGGATTGGGGAGAGTGTACGAAGATGCAGGGGATATGTGAAGAGCATGGTACAGGTTGGGAAGAGTGCCTAAGGGGCACAGGAGTCAGAAATGAGAGGCACAACAAGAGTCAAGGAGGGCTGGGCGGGGTGTATGAGAGCTGCTGAATTAACCAGTTTGGGAGTTGCACAATATAAACATGAACAACGCAAATGGACTGCTTGCACAAACACACTGCCCTACAGTCCTAAAAAGGATTAAAGCTAATAAAAGTGTTGTACATATGCAACTGCAGCCTCTAGGGTTTTAGCTGGTTAAGCATATTGTGTATATATACAAAACAATAAATTATGGGGAAAAATTGCAAACCATACTTAGCACCAGTGGTGGGATTCAAATACACGAACAACCGGTTCTCTGCGTCAATGCCGCTTCCGGAAGTCCATTCTGGGCCTGGGCAACAAAAATTAGCTACCAGTTCTGCCAAAGTGGTGTGAACCGGCTGAATCCCACCACTGCTTAGCACATCTAGGAGTGTTACTATATCCCAGTTCAAATGCATCATAATACTGTATCATAGGACCATTCTTAGGTCAAAATATTCAGCAAAAATGTAAACTACAAGATAACAATTTGTCCATCCTTGATGAAGATGTAGTAATATGGTGATTAAAAATGCAAGATGCTTTCCAAACATCGTCTGTAATAAGCAGAGCTACATCCTAGAGAAGACAATCTTCTTCAGCTTCTGTGTCAAAGCTGAAATTATGATTTTATTTTATGTCTGAAATATTTGATATCAGTGGGAGAAGATCATTATGCAACAGCAACATTTTATACTCTTAAATATATATATATACATATATACATACATACATGTCTGTATGTATGTATGTATGTATCGCAGACCAGCATCCAACTGCTTTATCCCCCAAATTGAATGGGTCAGTTTTTTAAAATTGAGATTAGTTGAAACCTTGCTAATTTTTCAGTATAATACAGGTAGTCCTCAATTTAGAGCCATTTGTTGAAGTCATTCAGTGTTAATGTCATGATTCCAATAGATGAGACCAGTAAAAGCAGAACTCCAAGGCAAGAAGTTTCCTTAAAGAACATGTTTATTGGCTACAAAGTATCGGCACAGTCAAAAGTGAAACCAAGTCTGGAGTTCCCTCCCAAGTGTTACAATGTTACAAAGTTGAACTTCCCACCCCAGCACTATGTAATTATCCATGTTCCCCAATAGAATACTTCGGCAGGCTTTCTAACGGAAGACTCAGCTTGCCAAAGTCAGGCAGCTATGACCTTGGTTCCCATGGGACAAATTATTGTTTAGTCTAACCTTAAAAAAGGACGCGGTGGCTCAGTGGGTTAGGACACTGAGCTTGTTGATCAGAAAGTCGGCAGTTTGGCGGGTCGAATCCCGAGTGCCGCGTAACAGAGTGAGCGCCTGTTACTCGTCCCAGCTTCTGCCAACCTAGCACTTCAAAAGCACGTAAAAATGCAAGTAGAAAAATAAGGACCACTACGGTGGGAAGGTAACAGCGTTCTGTGCACCGCTGGTGTCTAGTCACGCCGGCCACATGACCACAGAGACATCCTCGGACAAGCGCTGGCTCTTCGGCTTTGAAACAGAGATGAGCACCGGCCCCTAGAGTTGGAAACGACTAGCACGCATGTGCGGGGGAACCTTTACCTAACCTTAAAACCACTCATCCCCCCGCCCAGCACTGTGGCAACCGAAAACGAAGAAAAAAATGGCTTCAGCCAAGATCGTTGCATTGTTGACAGTTACAATGGCATTGAAAAAAGTGACTTACAATCAGTCCTCATACTTATTACGGTTGCAGCATACCCACAGTCATGTGATAAAAATTTAGCATTTGGTAAACAACATCATAAAATTGGACATGAGTTACTTAACAATCATATTGCTTAGCAATGGAATTTCTAGTAGTAATACTAGTTGCAAATTGAGAACTACCTGTATAAAAAAAATGCTGCTCAAAGCTGGTAAGAGGTTAAAGGTAAAGGTTCCCCCACACATGCGTGCTAGTCGTTTCCGACTCTAGGGGCTGGTGCTCATCTCCATTTCAAAGCCGAAGAGCCAGCGCTTGTCTGAGGACATCTCTGTGGTCATGTGGCCGGCATAACTAGACACCAAAGGTGCACGAAACACTGTTACCTTCCCACCGTAGTGGTCCCTATTTTTCTACTTGCATTTTTACGTCCTTTCGAGCTGCTAGGTTGGCAGAGGCTGGGACGAGTAACAGGCGCTCACTCTGCTACGCGGCACTCAGGATTTGACCCGCCAAACTGCCGACCTTCTGATCGACAGGCTCAGCGTCCTAACCCACTGAGCCACCGCATCCTTGGTAAGAGGTTATCCAGTTTTAAAAAGTAGAATCTCTGAAAGCATAAGGGAAATTTCCATTCCGGTGACATAAAATCAAAATTTGTGTTCAAGGCGCTGTTTCAGAGAAGTATAAATAAAGCTTATCCTGTCTGAGAAAAGACAAAATTAAAATATTAAAAAGAAACTGAAATAGTACTGTCTGTTTTACTGTTTAAAGCAAAAGGAATTTCTTTAACTGCTTTTGCGAAGTTTGGTGGGTGGCATTTAATTGTTAAATAGTCAGGAGCAATATTCAAAACTAGTATCAACTTTAAAACCTGCAAATGAAATAGTGGGGGAAGAAAATAAAATAAAGCAAGTATAACTCAGGTGTGCTGACATGAAATAAAAAAATTGTGGAGTTTTATTCTAACTCTTTATCAATAATGCATGGGTGCACACAGACAATTTATAGCTGTTTTCCATCACTGAGTACTCTGCAGTACTAAATTAAGTCTACAAAATTCAAGGACAATCCACCCACATACCGTAGTTTCCGGGGTATAAGACTACTTTTTAACCCATGAAAATCTTCTCAAAAGTCAGGGGTCGTCTTATACGCTGGGTGCTGAAAATTTAGGGACAGGGCTGGCTGGAAAACCTGGAGCGGATCTCCCATTTAGTCTGCACAGGGAAAGCGGGACCAATTGGAGAAGAAGCTGCAGTCTGTGATTTTTTACAGGCTGGGGTCTGGGCGTCTTTCCTTCTAAAGTTGAAGAGCAGCTGTAGTATATCCCAACTTGAAAGGCAGGTGGGGAAGGCAGCAGCCAGAGCAGCAGCTTAGCTCTAAGGACACATTTGACTCAGGAACTGGGCGGGCTGGCTGGAAAACCTGGAGCGGATCTCCCATTTGGTCTTTTTTTTTAAAATCCCATTTATATCCTGCCCTTCTCCGAAGACTCAGGGTGGCTTACAATTTAAAGCACAAATCAATGTGCTTAGCAATAGCCTTCATTCTGTGTATATGCCTGTTTATTAGGGCTTTCACCCCCCCCAAGCAGCATTATTACAAAGTCAGCTTATTGCCCCCAACAATCTGGGTCCTCATTTTACCTACCTTGGAAGGATGGAAAGCTGAGTCAACCTTGAGCCTGGTGGGATGCGAACCTGCACTAATTGCAGGCAGCTGGTGTTATTTAAGGCTCTGCACAGGGAAAGCTTTAGAGTGAATTAGGAAAAGTGAAAAAGTGAATTAGGAAAATAGGGAACGGTTGCTGGAATTGGGTATGTGTAGCTTAATGAAGAGAAGGGTGAGGGGTGACATTATAGCAGTGATCCAATATCTCAGGGGCTGCCACAAAGCAGAGGGAGCCAAACTATTCTCCAAAGCACCTGAAAGCAGGACAAGAAGCAATGGATGGAAACTAGTCAAGGAGAGAAGCAACCTAGAACTAAGGAGAAACTTCCTGACAGTTAGAACAATTAACCAGTGGAACAACCTGCCTCCAGAAGTGGTGAATGCTCCAACACTGGAAGTTTTTTAAGAAGAGACTGGACAGCCATTTGTCTGAAATGGTATAGGGTTTCCTGCTTTAGCAGGGGGTTGGACTAGATGACCTCCAAGGTCACCTCCAACTACTACTACTACTACTACTACTTCTTCTTCTTCTTCTTCCAAGGTCACCTCCAACTACTTCTTCTTCTTCTTCTTCTTCTTCTTCTTCTTCTTCTTCATTATTATTATTATTATTATTATTATTATTATTATTATTATTATTATTATATTATAGTTTAATCCACTTGCACTGTTTTATGTTTACATGTTTGATGACAGCCTTATGTTTATATGTGACAGTTTTCCTACTAAGCACCTGCATGTCATAAGCATTTGAATTAAAATTACCATATTAAAATCAAATCTGATGTTTTTTAATTTTTATTTGGTGTGCGTTGGAAGAGGGGTAGTCTTATACGGCGAGTATAGCCCAAACCCTATAATTTAACAGGAAATGTAGGGGGTTGTCTTATACACCCAGTCGTCTTATACGCCGGAAAATACGATAGCTACTGTTAACTGGGTCTAGCATTTTGAATTAACATTTTAAAGGCCTTTTCAGTTTTATTAGCAACTTGGGACATGCAGCTAACTGGCTATGTATTTCTGTCTTTATGAAGAACATTTAGTCTTTACTACTACTGAAAAGAGAAAAACAGAAAATTCTATTTACGTTCCTTTTCCCAGTATTAAGAACCCACATGCACATGTCACTAAGATGTAAGATGTAAATAATATTATTCCAAACCCTGCTGAAATATTTTTGCAAACCCATGTAAGTAATAATTAGGAGAACATTTAACTTTCAGTAATCATTGTGTATCTGAAGGACTGCCCAAAAGATGTGGAGGAGATCACACAGAAGAAGATACTGCCCTTAAAATCCTGTTGCAATAATTCCAATGAAAGTGTCCTTGCATCTGAACTCCTTTGCCCTAGGAACAAATAATTTTTTTCCAGCTCATAAATCATGGTAAGTTAGGCAGAGACATTATCAGAGTTCTTAAAACATAATTATATTTTTACAAAGTTGCGAAATTGGCAGTCAAAAATAATTTCCACATATATGTGCATGAGTAGGACATGAATGATCTACTTTCAGTATGGGGGAATTTGGATTGCCTGCTTTATTGGACAGACACAAAACAACAAAGTGCATTGTTGTACAGTTAATCCTCGACTTATGACCATTTATTTGTTCAGCAACCATTTTAAATTACAACAACACTAAATGGAGTTAGAACTCATGCCTGAGTCACAAGATAAAAATTTAAGTGGTGGCAGCACACTCCCCCTTCTGCCCCCAACTAAACCATCCTGCATAGCAACACTTGGCCACAGCACAAAGCCATGGTCTGAAGTAGAGGTCTGGGGCCTTCAGCAGTCAGCTACACAACATGATATATCTCCAAAACTAATTATAGGCAAACGTTTCAACACCAGTAAGTGACAGAATGAAAAGTCTTCCAGTTCCTTAATGAAGAATGTTTACATGCCTAGCAACTCCCTATAGATTTTGTTATACAAAATAGTCCAAATACCAAGCAATCGTAACTTTTTTTTTCTTGATCTGCAACATGCACATTTCATCTCTGAGACTTCTACAGTACATTTCATCAAACTGGTAATATCATGCTTGCTTGAAAAAAAAATTAACAGCAGAGTCATCATAAAGGGAACTGCACAGTTGCCTTACTTTTTAAGACTAAAGTATTCATCTTCTTTCTCAATACCAATGCAAATGTGGTTGAGGTACAATTTATTGAAAATAATTCTACACTTGTTTTAGAGTTAAATGAGAATAAGAAAGTAACCTCGAGTCATTAAACAATGGTCACTTTACTGAAATACTACCCTGTAATTTTCCCAGTTGGGTACATCCATGAAATTAAGAGGGACAGGTTAAACTGTAGCCTCTGTGTTTTAGCAAACTCACCCACAGGACATGAGTAATTGTTTCGCTAAATGTTATTCTTCTGATAAATCAACTGTCTATCCTTAACACACAAGACACTGTTTTACAATTTACCCTGGTACGGTAACATGAGAAGATAGATGATATTTTAGACCGAAATACTAGAAAGTCAATGCATAATGAGTTGACATTTTCCTTAAAAAAAAAACCTTCAACAAAATGTATTAAATGTCTCAGTAAAAAAAATTCTCATACTTAAGGCTGAGAATTGAGAATGCAAATAAATACTAATGGATTCGAAAACAGTTCATAAATTGTACATATTTAAAATCCTTTAAGAAAGTAATCAACATAGGGTTTTTTTTTTTTTAAAAAAAACCAATTACATTCAGAGGACATTACTTCTATTCTTCATCCATGGGATGAAATAGAAGTTGTTTAAAAAAGAGAAAAAAGAAAAATTTGGAGAAACTAATGATGGCAATCTGACATTCTTATTTGTTTGCAAGGTAACTAAGGAGTGTATCTTGTCTTTTTACCCCATGCAATAATTCCTTCAGAGATCACTTGTGTGATTTCCCATGTTTCAGTTAAATCTCAGGAAAAAGGAAACTTTTCAAAAATGGGACTACCATCACTAGCATGGAGAAACACAACTTTTGAGAAAATGATGGATGTTTCTTTCTCCTAGAGAAATTCCGAGGAATTGTTCATCCAGTGAAGAATTCCAAAAAGTAGTTTATTCCCAATAAACTACTAAACAGAAAATCTAGTTTTCATCATATTGAATTGAATATAAAGTAAGCCCAATCACTTGTAAGGCTTCAAAGCACAGTTGCAGGAAAACACACCAATCTTGAAAAAAATAAAATTGATCTATAGTACAAAAATACATTTTAATTTTGAGGAAAGAATTAGTAAAATAGCAGTGGTTCTCAAGCTGTGGTCTGTGTTCCCCTGGGGAGCCACAATGTTGTCACAGAGGGTATGCAAAGGTTTGGAAAAATGTTATGATTTAAATCTTAAGTCTTGGGGATCTTTGGCCACAAAAGATATTTAAAAGGGGTCTGTGCTGGAGAAAAGGTTGATAACCACAGCTGTACAGTATGATTATGTCAGCTTTCCAGAAAAACGTTTAAACTTATTTTTTTACTGATTTTTCATAGCAAAATATCAGAAAACCAATGATTATCATTTGGGGGGGGAGCATAATTAGGCACATGGTAGGAGGGGTTGAGGATGTGTTGCCATCCTGTTCTCCACTGATCAAAATTCACATTTGCATATAAGCCATAGGTACACAAGGCACAACTTTCTTGTTAGGAATTCCCCCTAAAATTAATGAACATGTACTTTTCCTAATAAAATTATTAATAATGTTTCACAAGCAATGAAAACAAAATCCCTGTCATTCCTCACATTACTTTCAGATTTTCTCAGCTGGATCCTACCTCCAGAACAAAATAAAACCAAAACAGAAGAACTGAACCAAGTCTCTGGACGATGGCAAAGCATCCAAAATATGTTTAATTTTGTGCAAAATATACACTAAACAAAACAACATGAGCAAAAGCAAACGCTAATAAAAATTCTTCCTTCTGCACCATTATTTTTATTGGGAATAGAGCTGAATTCTTAACGCTAGAAAATTAGGTATAACGGTTTACTCGTATTATCTTGTAAAGAATGGATAAGAATTGAAAACTAAGTAGGGATGGGATTATACAATTTACTTTTTTTATTACAACCTTAAGATTCGCCACTGAGAGATTATTGGATACAAAAGAGAAATATATACAATTAAACCATTTTGAGCTCAGTGAATTGTCCTGAGTAATGGAACTAAGCTGATTTTATCATCTTTCTTCTGCATTAAGTTTTTCTTCTGTTCAGCCAAAGCTCTTCTTCCCATTTTTTAGTTAAAATACAAGCTTGGACCACGGTTGTCTTTATATAAAACAAGGAATGCTAAATTCTTAGCTACTGAATGGAATTCTTCTCTTCTTCTTTTGGTTCAGAAAAACACCTCAAGCTTTCATTGGAGCTCGTAGAAATATTTTGTATTCCAAAGCAAGCCTAGGCAATGTCACAATAACATCTGCCTTACACTGAAAAATTATGAGTTGTTATACTCCAAGACACTGTTTCATAATCTAATTACCCGATAGGTGGTACAGACACAAGCCAAAACATGTGGCACCACTCTGGTAAGAGCAAGTGCTACAATTAAGTTACTCAGCTCTGTAAACATGCTCAAAATACAAATTAATTTTAATATAGCAATGTTAATATTTTATATGTTGAGCTTTCCATCATGCTCGAGTAATATTTATTAATAATATACAAGCCTTCCAGGCACAATTTGGGAGGTTTTTTTGGAGGTATCATAGGAAAATTAGAAATATACCTTAAGCTTTTCAAAACAAAACAAAAAGCATGTGTGTGGGAGAGCCCCAGATCAAAATACTGGACTATTCACAAAACAATTATTAAAAGTATAGTCAAAAGTCAATGGAATGATTTATCACTTGAAGTAATCTGCCTATGGTGTGGCTTCTTGGTGCTCTGCATTTTTGAAATACTGAAAAATTGCACCATTTAAAAAACACCCATTCCATTTTTATTAATTTTGCACTTGAAGGGCAACAATCTTTTAAAACATCTGTGGTTTTAATCATTTGCCTGAGCCTTAATAAAGGACTGATATTGAAATGTTAAAATACAGAACATGATGGTATAAAATAGTAAGAAAAAATAAAACAGATACTTGAACTGCAGCAAAACTGAAACCATATAACTAACTCTGTGGTACTTTTATTTATTTAATAAAGCAGTTTTTCTAAGTTATTGTGAATACTATCCTGTAATTCATTTGTGTGGGTAAGAGCTGGGTTTGGTATGTAAAAAAAAAAACTTCCTACCCCTCCACAAATATCTTGCCTTCCTGGAGAGGAAAAATGCTGTATTATTCCAAAATGAAAAGCAGAAGTTGCTGACCAACGGGGGGGGGGGGGGGGGGGGGGGGGAGAGGAGGGAACGTGTAAGATTTGTTATCTTTCCACAGACTCAGCTTTAATTGGAAATTCCAAATAAATGGAAAATCCAGGTACAAGGGAAACAAAAGAATTCTTGTTTCAAAGCATTCTTTGTTTCTACAGAATTAATTAAACCTTTGACCAAGAATCTGAATTAGAGGTTTCATTTATTTTGCTTGCATGTTATAAACCTTAGTATTCTTATTCATATGTCTCTTGCCCATATAGTATTCTGTAGTATTTTAGACTATGTTGAACTAATTCCTTATGAGATGATAAATCTTGAAAGCCATCTTGATAGAGAGACAGCTTGCAAGATTTATCAGCTCCCAATTAAATCACCAAGGTAATCTTCTGTGAGCACTTTATATTCTTGTAAATATCATATATTTAAATAAAGTTTTATTTTGTTTACCCCTGTTTTATCTCCAAAAGAGGGAAGGAAAGTCTAATGGCAACAGTCAAATGCCTTTATATTATAAGGCAAAAAAAATGAATTATAGAAATTGTTTCATTTTTCCCCATATATAGCTTTCATTTCTCAAAGGCAACAAAGGCTGTGGGAATATCTCCTTCATAGACTGGTGCTTGCGAGAATATGCCAGGTGAAATACCCCTGGAAGATAGGCAGTGCCAGCAGAAATTACTAAGCAACTACCATGGCAGAAGGCAAGGCCAGTGTGTACGGTGCTCAGTGCACAAGCAATTGACTTATCATGCTTGTAAGTTTGAGATACCTATTTTTATCATCTTATCTTAAACAAGATGACCATGCCCAAAGACCACTACAGTGCTTGAAGAGTATTTTCCAGAGCTTTATTTTTCCATGGAATACTTTGCAGCTCACATCAGGATTAATGCTAACAACAACAACAACAACAACAACTTTATTGTCACTTTGAATGTACACCAATCAGCATACATCAAAATGAAATTTCGTTGCACACAGCTCTCAAGGGGCCACAACCTCTGATATACACACCTTGTTCGTGGCCAGCTCAAGTTTCAGATCATCCATTTTAGTCTCCAGGGAGCGCAAACAGGACAGATGGAAACTGATTAGCTTCATGTGGATTAGCCCTCAATTTTTGTAGGCAAGTTAAGCAAATTTGTAAACACTAGAAAATGTTCCACTGCAATGCAAATTATCCTAATTTCCAAATAACCTGCATTGAGATCTCTTAAAGATTATAGGCATTAACCTAACATCCATTTTTGAATAAAAAAGGATATATAATTTTATGCACATAACAAGGTCATTCTAATATGATACAATAGGACATTCCTATTCATGGACAAATGTATTAATGACTGCTGTTACAGTGTACCCATGACAGGCTACATTGTAATAGTAACATTTTGGAATTTTTATTTATATATTTAACAAATTTTATGGCCAATTTTCTACTGATAGGAAAGTCAGAAGTCATATTTCTTAATTTTAGTTTCATTTTTCTTTTCTCACTCTTTTTTCTTTTCTTTTTCTTTTGATTTGTCTTTTACTATATCAATTTTTAATAAATATAAATTAAAAAAGAAACTTCCAAATAAGGAACTTTCATGACTACTTAGGATTTACTATACAGTCATATATAGTATGAGGGGCGCGGTGGCTCAGTGGGTTAGGACGCTGAGCTTGTCTATCAAATGGTCAGCAGTTTGGCGGGTCGAATCCCGAGTGCCGCGTAACAGAGTGAGCGCCTGTTACTCGTCCCAGCCTCTGCCAACCTAGCAGCTCGAAAGGACATAAAAATGCAAGTAGAAAAATAGGGACCAGTACGGTGGGAAGGTAACAGCGTTCCGTGTGCCTTTGGCGTCTAGTCATGCCGGCCACATGACCACGGAGACGTCCTCGGACAAGCGCTGGCTCTTCAGCTTTGAAACGGAGATGAGCACCGGCCCCTAGACTCGGAAACGACTAGCACGCATGTGCGGGGTAACCTTTACCTTTACATATATAGTATATGTAATCTATTTTTCTTGTTATTAAACATGATATAATAAAATGTTTATCCAAAAATACATGTAGACATTAATTAGCATAGTGATAACTTCCTGTTAGCACTTTAACTCAGAAAACAGGCTCAGCAAGGATTACTAGAACTCAGCTTTATTGCTCCAGGATATAACTATCTTGAAAACCTGACAGAGATTCTCTATCAAAGAAAATTAAGCCTGGGCAATCTAGAGCTTCTTTCTTATTCTCTACTCCTTTTCAAAGCTAAACTCAGAATAGAGCTGGAAGGGACCTTGGAGGTCTTCTAGTCTAGCCCCCTGCTCAAGCCAGAGACCCTATGTCATTTCAGACAAGTGGCTGTCCAGTCTCTTCTTAAAAACCTCGAGAGATGAAGCATCCACAACATCTGAAGGCAAGCTGTTCTTCTGTTTAATTATCTTCACTGTTAGGAAGTTTCTCTTTAATTCCAGGTTGCTTCTCTCCTTGATTAGTTTCCATCTGTTATTTCTTGTTTTGATTCTGGTGCTTTGGAAAATAAATTGAGCCCCTCCTCCTTGGGGCAGCCTCTCAAATACTGGAATATTTCTATCATGTCCCCCCTAGTCCTTCTTTTCTCTTATGGCTGTTTAAAACCTTCTTCAAGGCCATTTCTGCAAAGTGCTTCTGAGATTATCAGCAACTTAGGTAAAGGTAAAGGTAAAGGTTCCCCCGCACATGTGTGCTCGTTGTTTCCAACTTTAGGGGCCGGTGCTCATCTCCGTTTCAAAGCCAAAGAGCCAGCGCTTGTCCGAGGACGTCTCCGTGGTCATGTGGCCGGCATGACTAGACGCCAAAGGCGCACGGAACGCTGTTACCTTCCCACCGTAGTGGTCCCTATTTTTCTACTTGCATTTTTATGTGCTTTTGAACTGCTAGGTTGGCAGAAGCTGGGACGAGTAACAGGCGCTCACTCTGTTACGCGGCACTCGGGATTTGACCCGCCAAACTGTCGACTTCTGATCAGCAACTTAACAGCAACTTAAAAATTCCCAAGAGAAATATGACAACTTTTAGAATAGTGTGCGATTCATTACTTCTTAAACTAAGAGTAGTCCAGCACCATAGCTTATTTTCTCAAATATACTTTTGTTAGTCAGTATGGACACATGATATGAAATTAGACATGTCAGATCTCTAAGAAAGCCATAAACCATTCAAGAGCATTGACAGATCTCATAAATACGGTATGTCAAACAATATTTACACTGAGGCCAAATTTGCGGTTTGGTTGATAAAATTCATTCACCCCCAAAGAGCTTTGATCTTCTGACAAATCATTTCCTGATAAAAGTTTAAACAGGCAAGGACTTTGGACACTAACCAGCTGTCACGGTTGCCCTGCAATTTGGCATTCAGCTCTGTAGGGAAAAAAAGAAAACAAACAAACAAAAAAAAGATGGGCCACAAAGCAGGAATGCTACTCCTTGAACAAACCAGTTATTTCTGTTTAAAACAAATAACTCATGCCTTCTTTATGCTTTTCCATTTACAAGGGAAAAAGATAATCCTTTTCCTCCCAGAGGCAGGAATCCAGATGGAAATATTGTTTTCTTTAACTTAATGAAGTGATACCAATAAAGGAAAATATTTGGCACTGATGATGTTACCTAGTTTGAGTAATGAAATGTGTACAACAAAAATGATCAAGTTCAGAGAGCACCAAGGACCCCTCTTAACAAAGTGAAGATGCAGTGAATTATACACAATTGTTATGCCAGTAAAGTCAGCTTCAAGTTCATATTACTGCTGTCTGAAATACTTCAGTGAACAAACCATTCTTGCAAAATTGTTTGAAAAGTTGAGAGAAGCTTAATAGTTTATTTATTTATTTGATTTATTTGATTTATATACCGCCCTTTCCTGAAGGACTCAGGGCAGTTTACAGGGTATTTAAAACAAGAAATACAAAAGTTAAAAAAAAATTACAAAAAATTACATCAATCCCTGAAAAAAGTAAAAACCCCAATTAAATTAAAATTAAAATTCTCAGCCTGGGCCAGAGAGCTCGAAGAGCCAGGTCTTCAGGTCCCGGCGAAATGTGCGGAGGTCGGGGGCAGTCCTAAGCTCCACGGGCAGCTGGTTCCAGAGGGTAGGCGCACCCACAGAGAATGCTCTTCCCCTGGGTGTTATCCGCCGGCAATCTTTTACCGGCGGCACCCTGAGAAGACCCTCCCTGTGGGAGCACACTGAGCGAAGGGAACTTGATGCTGACAGCAGGTGTTCCCTCAGATATCCCGGACCCAAGCCATTTAGGGCTTTATAGGTCATCACCATTATTATTATTATATATAATATATATATATATAATATATTAATGATATATATATATATATCATTATATATAATAATAAAGATACATATATTGGAGGATAAATAAAAAGAAAAGTATTTCCTTTAGTTTACATCCTCTTCCATAGTACCATGAGTTAGAAAAATGTGAGTTAGACAGCATCACCGCCAGTTGGATATGTAGCTGGCTGACCGGCCATACTCAGCATGTGATCCTCAATGGAACTGCATCTACATGGAGGGAAGTGTGTAGTGGGGTCCCCCAGGGCTCTGTTCTGGGCCGAGTGCTCTTCAACATCTTCACCAATGATTTGGATGAAGGGATAGATGGGGAATTCATTAAATTTGCATACAACACCAAGCTGGCAGGAATAGCCAACACTGCAGAAGATAGGCTTAAGATACAGAAAGATCTTGACAGACTTGAATATTGGGCACTATCTAACAAAATGAAATTCAATGGTGAAAAAAGTAAGGTTCTACATTTAGGCAAGAAAAAACAAATGCACAGGTACAGTATAGGTCAGGGATAGGCAACCTCGGCTCTTTTATGACTCATGGACTTCAACTCCCAGAATTCCTGAGCCAGCATACCTGGCTCAGGAATTCTGGGAGTTGAAGTCCATGAGTCATAAAAGAGCCGAGGTTGCCTACCCCTGGTATAGGTGATACCTTGGTCAATAGTAGTAACTGTGAGAGAGATCTTGGAGTCCTAGTGGACAGTCACTTAAATATGAGCCAGCAATGTGCTGCAGCTGCCAAAAAAGCCAACATAGTGCTAGGCTGCATTAACAGAGGGATAGAATCAAGATCACGTAAAGTGTTAATACCACTTTATAAAGCCTTAGTAAGGCCACACTTGGAATACTGCATCCAGTTTTGATCACCAAGACATAAAAAAGATGTTGAGACTCTAGAAAGAGTACAGAGAAGAGCAACAAAGATTAGGGGACTGGAGGCTAAAACATATAATGAACGGTTGCTGGAATTAGGTATGTCCAGTTTAATGAAGAGAAGGACGGGTTGACATGATAGCAGTGTTGCAATATCTCAGGGGTAGCCACAAAGAAGAGGGAGTCAAGCTATTCTCCAAAGTACCCGAAGGCAGGACAAGAAGCAATGTATGGAAACTAATCAAAGAGAGAAGCAACCTAAAATTAAGGAGAAACTTCCTGACAGTTAGAATAATTAATCAGTGGAACAACCTGCCTCCAGAAGTTGTGAATGCTCCAACACTGGAAGTTTTAAAGAAGAGACTGGACAGCTATTCATCTGAAATGGTATAGGGTTTCCTGCCTGAGCAGGGGATTGGACTAAAAGACCTCCAAGGTTCCTTCCAACTAATAATAATGCGACCCTATCTGGACCGAGATGCCCTACGCACAGTCACTCATGCGCTCGTGACCTCCCGTTTAGACTACTGCAACGCTCTCTACATGGGGCTGCCCTTGAGGACCACTCGGAGGCTTCAGCTGGTGCAGAATGCGGCCGCGCGAGTTGTGATGGGGGTCTCCCGATACTCCCATGTAACGCCCCTACTCTGCGAGCTGCATTGGCTTCCGGTTGCCCTCCGGGTGAGATTCAAGGTGCTGGTGATGACCTATAAAGCCCTACATGGCTTGGGTCCGGGATATCTGAGGGAACACCTGCTGCCGGCATCAAGTTCCCTTCGTCCAGTGCGCTCCCACAGGGAGGGTCTTCTCAGGGTGCCACCGGTAAGAGATTGCCGGCGGACGACACCCAGGGATAGGGCCTTCTCAGTGGGGGCGCCTGCCCTTTGGAACCAGCTGCCAGTGGAGCTGAGGACTGCCCCCGACCTCCGTTCATTCCGCCGGGACCTGAAGACCTGGCTCTTTGAGCTCTCTGGCCCAGGCTGAGGATTAATCTTATTTTAACTGGGGTTTTATTTATACAGGGACAAATATAATTTTTTTTAAACTTGTTTTTAACTTTTGTATCTTGGTTTTTAATTACCCTGTAAACCGCCCTGAGTCCTTTGGGAAAGGGCGGTATATAAATGTAATAAAATAAATAAATAAATAAATTAATAATAATAATAATAATAATAATAATAATAATAATAGTAAAATAATAATATTGTTGCTGTTGTTACTGTTGCTGTTGTTATATTACTGTTCTACTTGCAGAAACTGTATTTTGTTTTACTAATCATTTTTGTTCTTGGTAAAAAAGGCCTGTAATTGCAATGATCAATACAGAAACTTGTAGCTAGGGAAAGCAGATGAGCCTATGAGTCTGTTCCGTAACAATAAATTATTATTTACAAAGTACATAGCCTTGATCACAGGTAATCAAAAATGATCACCATGGTTTTATGATCCAGAAGTACTGAATGTGTTTATTACCTGTTTTGTTTCAAAATAAAGTAAAAAGACTTTAATGAGTCATAAAATTTGTGAGATTCATACAAGCAAGGCATTTATTCACAGTATTTTCCTGAACTCTCTTGTGGGTGGCAGAGAGAAACATTCCTTACTCCCACCAAGAATATATTTGTTTCGTAGAAACATAGAAAACAGTCGAAAGAAAAAGATCTAGTAGTCCACTGAGTCTGCCCTTTGAGTTTGCTTCCATCTTTTCTTGTTAAGTTGCTAAGTCGTGTCTGAATTTTTGCGACCCCATGAACCACAGCACACCACTCCTCCACTATCTCCCAGAGTTTGCCCAAATTCATGTTCATTGTGTCAATGACATTATCTAACTATCTCACCCTCTGCTGTCCCTTTCTTTTGCCTTCAGTCTTTCCCAACATCAAGTTCTTTTCCTCTCTTCTTATTTGGTGGGCAAAGTATTCCAGCTTCCATCTAGTCATTTCTAATTAAAGAGAACTGTGTTTTTTTAGTGTTACACGCTTACTTTTTGGTGGACACATTGACAGAGGTTATGTGAGATATAAAATAATTCCAAGAATAAACCAATAATCTGACTGCAGGTTTTTATATAGGAAGTATGATAAATAACAGTAATGAGATCTTATTAGCAGCCTATCATAAAAAAACCCTTCATGGATTACTGCCTTGTCATGGCGAAGGGGCTTGAGTAATTCAATGAAGCTATGAACTATGCCGTGCAGGGCCACCCAAGACAGAAAGGTCATAACAGAGAGTTCTGACAAAACGTGATCCACTGGAGAAGGAAATGGCAACCCACTCCAGTATCTTTGCCATGAAAACCCTATGGACAGTACCAAAAGGCAAAACGATATGACACTGGAAGATGAGCCCCTCAGGTCGGAAGGCGTCCAATATGCTACTGGGGAAGAGCAGAGGACTAGTACTAGTAGCGCCAGAAAGAATGAAGCGACTGGGCCAAAGCCGAAAGAACGCTCAGCTGTGGATGTGTCTGGTGGTGAAAGGAAAGTCCGATGCTGTAAAGATTTTTTTCTCCATAGGAACCTGGAATGTAAGATCCATGGATCAAGGAAAACTGGACGTGGTCAAACAAGAGATGACAAGACTGAACATCGACATCTTAGTAATCAGTGAGCTAAAATGGACAGGAATGGGTGAATTTAATTGAGATGACCATCAGGTATACTACTGCGGGCAAGAATCCCTCGGAAGAAATGGAGTAGCCTTCATAGTCAATAAAAGAGTAGGAAAAGCAATACTGGGATATAATCCTCAAAATGACAGAATGATCTCAGTTCGAATCCAAGGGAAACCATTCAATATCACAGTAATCCAGGTCTATGCCCCAACCACCGGTGCTGAAGAGGATGAAATTGACCGGTTCTATGAAGCCCTACAGCACCTTATAGAACTAACACCAAAAAATGATGTCCTTATCATCATGGGGAATTGGAATGCTAAAGTAGGAAGCCAAAAGATAACCGGAATAACAGGCAAGTTTGGTCTTGGAGTACAAAATGAAGCAGGGCACAGGCTGATAGAATTTTGTCAAGAGAATACGATGGTCATAGCAAACACTCTTTTCCAACAACCCAAGAGACGGCTCTACACATGGACATCACCAGATGGTCAACACAGAAATCAGATTGACTATATGCTCTGCAGCCAAAGATGGAGAAGCTCTATACAGTCAGTAAAAACAAGACCAGGAGCTGACTGTGGCTCAGATCATGAGCTTCTCCTTGCAAAGCTTAGGCTTAAACTGAAGAAAGTAGGGAAAAGCACTAGGCCACTCAGGTATGAATTAAATCAAATCCCCGTTGAATATACAGTAGAGGTGACAAATAGATTTAAGGAATTAGATCTGATAGACAGAGTGCCTGAAGAACTATGGACAGAGGTTCACAACATTGTACAAGAGGTAGCAACCAAAACCATCCCAAAGAAAAAGAAATGCAAGAAAGCAAAATGGCTGTCTGAGGAAGCTTTGCAAATAGCTGAGGAAAGGAGGGAAGCGAAAGGCAAGGGAGAAAAAGAAAGATACGCCAAATTGAATGCAGAATTCCAGAGAATAGCTGGAAAAGATAAGAAAGCCTTCTTAAATGAACAGTGCAAAGAAATAGAAGAAAAAAATAGAATAGGGAGGACCAGAGATCTTTTCAAGAAAATTGGAGAGATGAAGGGAACGTTTCATGCAAAAATGGGCATGATAAAGGACCAAAATGGCAGGGACCTAACAGAGGCAGAAGAGATTAAGAAGAGGTGGCAAAATTACACAGAAGAACTATACAAGAATGAGCTTAACGTCCCTGATAATCACAATGAGGTGGTCACTGACCTCGAGTCAGACATCCTAGAATGTGAAGTGAAGTGGGCCTTAGAAAAGCTGAGCAACAACAAAGCTAGTGGAGGTGACAGTATTCCAGCTGAGCTATTCAAAATCTTAAAAAACGATGCAATAAAAGTGCTACACTCAATTTGCCAGCAAATTTGGAAAACTCAACAGTGGCCACAGGATTGGAAAAGATCAGTTTACATTCCAATTCCAAAGAAAGGCAGTGCAAAAGAATGTTCAAACTATCGCACCATTGCACTCATTTCTCATGCTAGTAAAGTTATGCTTAAAATCCTACAAGCTAGACTCCAGCAGTATGTGGATCGAGAACTACCACAAGTACAGGCAGGATTTCGAAGAGGCAGAAAAACTAGAGATCAAATTGCCAACATACGCTGGATCATGGAGAAAGCTAGAGTGTTCCAGAAAAACATCTACTTCTGCTTCATTGACTGTGCTAAAGCCTTTGATTGTGTGGATCATAACAAACTGTGGCAAGTTCTTAAAGAGATGGGCGTACCAGACCATCTTATTTGTCTCTTGAGAAACCTATATGTGGGCCAAGAAGCAACAGTGAGAACTGGACACGGAACCACTGATTAGTTCAAAATTGGGAAAGGAGTCCAGCAAGGCTGTATATTATCACCCTGCCTGTTTAACTTATATGCAGAGCACATCATGAAAAAGGCAGGGCTAGATGAATCAAAAGTTGGAATTAAGATTGCCGGAAGAAATATCAACAACCTAAGATATGCAGATGATACCACTCTAATGGCAGAAAGTGAAGAAGAACTAAAGAGCCTCTTGTTGCGGGTGAAGAAGGAGAGTGCAAAACTTGGGTTGAAATTTAACATTAAGAAAACCACGATCATGGCATCCGGACCTCTCAATTCCTGGCAAATAGATGGGGAAGAAATGGAGGTAGTGACAGATTTTATTTTCCTGGGCTCCAAGATCACTGCAGATGGGGACTGTAGCCAAGAAATTAAAAGACACTTTCTCCTGTGGAGGAAAGCAATGGCAAATCGAGACAGCACACTAAAAAGCAGAGACATCACCCTGTCAACAAAAGTGCGTATAGTCAAGGCTATGGTCTTCCCCGTTGCAATGTATGGCAGTGAAAGTTGGACCATAAGAAAGGCCAAGTGCCAAAGAATTGAGGCCTTTGAGCTATGGTGCTGGAGAAGACTCCTGCGAGTCCCTTGGACTGCAAGGCGATCAAACCGGTCAGTCCTAGAGGAGATCAACCCTGACTGCTCTTTAGAAGGCCAGATCCTGAAGCTAAAACTCAAATACTTTGGCCACCTAATGAGAAGGAAGGACTCACTGGAGAAGAGCCTAATGCTGGGAAAGATTGAGGGCAAAAGAAGGGGACGACAGAGAATGAGGTGGCTGGATGGAGTCACTGAAGCAGTAGGCATGAGCTTAAATGGACTCCAGAAGATGGTAGAGGACAGGAAGGCCTGGAGGAACATTGTCCATAGGGCCATGATGGGTCGGACACGACTTCACAGCTAACAACAACAATCATAAAAAAGCCATCCACATCTAAAATCTGGACACCACGCATTATCTGAACCATACATACTAGAAAACACTTTGCTGGCTGTGGAATTATGGGAGTTGAAGTCCACACTTCTTAAACTTGCCAAGTTTGAGAAACATTGGACTAGAAGTTTCCTTTAATACAACAGATATTCTAAGTTTATACACACAGAAAGATTATTCTACTTTCCAGTAACAGTAATATGCTTTAATATGCCTTGAAGGAAAAATATCAACCCACAATTTTCCCTTATTGTATCTGTAACCGATATAAATAAGGTAGTGAACTGTTATTTCAAGAGATGGAAAAGTAACTTTTCCTCAAGTATCACTTTTGCTTAGAGTTAGACCAGCACCTGTCGAACACATTTTATTGGGAGGTGAGAAGGCACTCAACACCGTCTCCGTAAAATACTTTTTTTTATAATACTTTAAACACTATTTTGAATATCAACACAGATATTAAACATTGTGTGTTGTGTTTTTCTGCTTAATGCAGATGCAAATTTATTTGTGCATTTCATTTCTAAATTTCTCTGCCTTCTTTACATTTTCAGTACAAACATATGTTTATTACCTAGCAGAACGTATAATTAATGTATACTGGCCTTAATCTGTTGCTCATTTTAATAGGCTTGCACTGCCTCATGCTGTGTTCATGTATGCTCAGTGTATCACATTGCTCCCTAGGAGACAGGTAAACTGTTCCAGATTCATGTGACTAATACCATTTTCAATTTTCAGAATATATTGGACATTTCACACTTACTTGATGACTATACCAGTTATCCCCATCCCTATTACTACCTCCATTGTCATTTCATCTGCCACTACTGTATACTCCTCCATTTCCACAATCTCCATGTACACAAAAATCAAGGCTGTTTAAACTGGGAGGACAGCCACCATGAAAACTGGGAGCAAAACAATCAAATATTGCTTTTTTCCCCAAGGGGGACAGGGAGGGTTGCTAATGGCATCGCTGGATGACAATGAATGATCCAGGGTTCTAGCTGACTATTAGTCCCCCAGGTCAGTCGCTATTCCAAATAGGACCTGCTAGAAAAGCACAGATGCTCCTACATCTCTCAATCCTATACTTTTTTTTGCACAGAGTTAAGTATTTTATTCCTTCAAAATTTTTAACACTTACTACAGAACTTTCATGCTCAGTAAAGTCAAATCAACCAAACGTTCAGGCCTTCCTTTGAACAGACATTGATAAAATCGCTTTACTTTTGTGGTGCAAAGCGTCTGAATCACTCATCAGTTATTCCAAGGCATTCTTTTTACTATCAGAGAAAGGCAGCAAAAGCTGCCAATATTTAAATCTTTTGATATGAAGCCACGGTTCTTAATTGTTTCCTTATCCTTTTAAAGTAAACCGAGGAATTTTGCTGTCTAGACATGGTTTAGAATCTTTCCTAGCAATCAATAGTATAGTAAAGCAGCGAAAGAATAAAAAAATGGGTCTTGTCATATGGGAGGATATATTTGGATTACACATGAACTGTCCTAAGAACATAAGCTTAGATTTATTAGAAGCAAGATAAACTGGGAAATTCCTGCAGCATTTCTAATTAAGATACTTAATGGCTGTTCAGAAATCAGGAAAGTTTGAACATACTAGCTTCAGGCAGAACTCCAAAACAGCTGCATGTGAAAGCTCAATTCAATAAAGTTGTATCCCATTTCAACACAGTACAGTCTCTGAAGCTTTAAACTGGAAATTAAGATGGGTGGCCCATGAGATGATGCTGAAATCACACGTCACATGGTGTAACAAGATGGTGGGTTTGTTGTCACTGTGAGTTGTGGTGGTGGGGGCAACGAAGGGAGGCTCAGCCAATCTCAATGTATATATGGTTGTACTTTGACAATAAAGGTTCATTCATTCATTCATTCATTCATTCATTCAAATACAGCTACCAACATCCTACACTACTGATTGTACTGACTGAAGCTACTGGGAAATATAATTTCAGTAAAATCTAGAGACTCTTCAAGTGCCTTACTCCATCATCATTTTTAAAACACCTGAATACAGACAGTCCCTGGGTTACAAAGGTAATTGGGACAGAATTTCTGTTCTAAGTTATGCGGTCGTAAAGCACACAGTGTTGTGTGACTGCACTACTTAGCAACAGCAATGCTGGTACTGCTCCGTCTTTAACCAAATCACCAATCATTAGGTGAGGACGCACCCCAATCTAAACTGTAACCGATTTGGTTCCTCCCAGCCCTGAGCCTTGGTAAAGTAAGGGAATGCCACCTCTTCAACTCCCCCCACCAACCTATCTCCCCCCCATCTCTGCCCTTTTGATTGCCTTGCCCTCCGTCGCCTCTGCCAGCCTTGCTGTCCTGCACTTCACTCATCTTGCCACCTGCCAGCCCTGCCACCTTTGCTGCCCTGCACTCTGTTCACCCTGCCACGCTGCCCTCATCATGCTTTGGCCTTCCAAAACATCACAAGAGTGGTACATGCAGTTTGGAGATCAGACCTTGCTTCTTCCCCATCTTCTATTTTTTTGTAACATCTCACTTAATAACAAGCTGAGTGGAAAACAAAAGCTTCCATGCCTTTCTGTGTTATTTTGTTCAGATCATTAAAAAAGTAATCCAATTACAGTTGAAAAGTTACATAACTGTGGCTGCTGTTGTTTGCGTAAAGACCTCTGTTCCCACACTTTTACTGAATCTTGCTACTCCTCAAGTAGAGGAAGCTGTTCTAAATCAATGAGTGATTGCCTAGGAGCAAATTGCAATTGTGAAAGATAGGTCATTCTGGTTCTGATGCTTTCGGACACAAAATAATTATGTAAACAATACACGAGTTGCTCTCATCCAGATTCCCTTCCCAGAAAATGAATTTTACTTTGCTCTGATACTATGCATAGCACTATAGAGGTAAAGGTAAGTGATGTTTTCTAAGGCAGACAGAGTCACTGATCAATAAAAGTACATTCAATAAAACAAACAACACAATTCAGGCAATATATAGAAATTAAAGGACTGGAGATAAAAGATGAAAAATACAAACTACAAGCTTTTGCAGACGACTTGGTTTTTACATTGGAAGAACCAACCGCTTGAAATGAGTATTAAGTTTATGGACGAAGTAGAAGAATTTGGAGAAATGGCAGGGTTGAAAATAAATAGAGAAAAGACTAAAGGGCTAAATAAAAATTTAACAGGAAAAAAAAACTAGTAAAAATCCCCAAACCTTCAAATAGTCAAAAAAAATTAAAATATTTGGAAATTTATTTAACACAAGACGTGCAACAATAAAAGAAGACAACTAAAGACAACAATAAATTTATCTTCATTGTTTAAGAGATAAAAGTTACTAGAATGCTTTGGAAATTTAAAGAAAAGAGAGAATAAAAATCAAAGAGGGTGGCAAATATCCCATTAATCCAACAATGGTTGTTTTAAAAAGCCAATTGTTCGCAACGGGCTGGTTTTGCCAAAAACAGGGAATAAATGCCCCTTTTTTTCAGCAAAAACATTGTAAAATGCAGTCACATTTTATTTATTTACTTATAAAATTTATATAGCCACCTACTCACTCACAGTGACTAAAGGCCAGACATGTCAAACACAAGGCCCGGGGGCCGGATCCGGCCCGCAAAGTGGTTTCATGTGGCCCGCGAAACCATCCTGGAAACAGTGAGGGAACGGCCCCCACTGCCTTGGCCCTGGCCCAGAGACCCTCCTTCTGCCAGAGACCCTCAGATCTGTCCCACTCCAGCCCAGGCCCCCATAGGCACCCTTGATGCAAACGATGTAGAGCTGGCCATGCCCACCCAGTAGGTCATACGCACTCTAGCCACACCCACTCAGTAGGCCACGCCCACCCTGGCCATACCCACCCGGCCCCTTGAGGGCAACCGCAATGCTGATGCGGCCCTCAATGAAATTGAGTTTGACACCCCTGCTATAGGCGGTTTACAAGCAATAAAAACACAGTATCGAAAAAAAATGAAAACAGAAAATAATAATCCCCTACTCATCCCTCCGGGCAACAACACACAGTCAAATGAGTCATTTGATGGGCTCCATCCCACTCTGGGTTCCCCAGGCCCACTGGCCAACTATACATACCACCATACGTGGACATATTATTTTAAGGGACAGAGCTAAAATAAGGTTACCCACATTTTTTCCTTAACTTTACCTCACTATCTCGTAGGTTTATTCCTTCAATCAGAAAATTACAGCAAGTAAGAATGGTTAATATAAACGTATACATACAACTCTTATTAAACTACATTAATTCAATTAAATAAATGATTAATGAACTCTAACAAGTGCTACCAACAACTTAAATTTATAACCGCTCTCAATTAACTAACTGATTGGTTTTATACAAACTGACAAACTAATGCCTATTTCTGATAATGTTATCTCTGCTGCAATATAACCAATCACAAAGGGGGGGGGAAAGCTTGCATCAGTTACCAAGCAAATTCTTCATTAGTGTTTTCATTTCAGTTTCTACATCTATTATTTAAGGCAGGCCACACAGAGGAAACATAGAAGGCCACGGATGTTACAATTTAGAAAAATGAAAGAAAAGCTGATGGTAATGATTTGTTTCATTTATTAGTAAAAACAGGCATGCTTTTAGATTCTATCAAAGATGTCTTAATGGGCACTGAAGTGCCAGGTGTTATGAGACGTTCTGGACTACAAACCAAATAATATATTTATCTTAAAGATCGTAAAATGATATTATGCAGAAGTAATGAATTATACAGCCATGGAAATGAAATTATGAGTGGGGATTTTTCAGTTCTCAGAGACTACTTATACAAGCGCCTGCAGTTTTCTTCGCTAGGATTTTCATAACTGATTTGCCACTGTCCCTTTCCTAGGGCCAAAAGAAAGTCATGGCCAAAGGTCCACTAGTTGGCTTCATGTCCAAGGCAGGACTAGAAAGTCTTCCTATATCCTAAAGAAACATTTTCATTTATATACTGCAGTAAACATATCTACATAGTGTTGTTCAACTACCAATTTATAGCACAACAAACAACTGGCTGCATTATACAATGTCATAAATTATAGTATACAACCCACAATGATTATGTTCATATAGCACACTAAGCTATTTACCATATTCCTTCCCAACCAATCAGCATTAATGAATAACCTGGAAAGAGCATTAATTATTGATTAAATAGAGGCATGCAGGGAAATCATCCAACTTAATTTAGTATCTGGTGGATTTGATATGACCTATCAGAGAATCCCTAGGAATAAGTGGTGTTATCTTACAACAAATTTTATGTGTATCCCTCAGAAGATTATACTGGAAGGTTTCTGCTCTTCCCAACAAAATTTGCCTTGGCTGCATTTACATAAAGTCACTAGATTTAAATCATCTCCATGTTGGAGAACTTTTTTCACCACTATCCCCGAAAGGGTTATCCAGAAGCTAACTGAGCCAGAATGATAAATTGGGTCTCAGTCCAGGCAACATACAGAGACTAAGGTAAAAGGTAAAGGTAAAGGTTCCCCCGCACATGCTAGTCGTTTCCAACTCTAGGGGCCGGTGCTCATCTCCGTTTCAAAGCCGAAGAGCCAGCGCTTGTCTGAGGACGTCTCCGTGGTCATGTGGCCGACATGACTAGACGCCAAAGGCGCACGGAACGCTGTTACCTTCCCACTGTAGTGGTCCCTATTTTTCTACTTGCATTTTTATGTGCTTTCGAACTGCTAGGTTGGCAGAAGCTGGGACGAGTAACAGGCGCTCACTCTGCTACGCGGCACTCGGGATTCAACCCGCCAAACTGCCGACCTTCTGATCGACAAGCCCAGCGTCCTAACCCACTGAGCCACCGTGTCCCTTTTATACAGAGACTAGTGTTGCACACTATGTTCCCTAAGGATTTTAATTATTATGACAGGGGTCTTTATGCTGTTTCAACCAACACAATCTGTGGCTTTTTAGCTTTTTAGCAGTACAGTAATTTTAAAAAGCATCAACCAACATCCCAAGTACATTTTTAATCAATTTTCAGTCCCTGAAGGTCCGTCTAAATACCCAGGTCTGAACAAGCTTTATGAATGTTAATAGTGAATAAACCTATTTTATTTCTGGGAAGAAGATCTTCAGTGGAATATTTCCCTTCCCACTGCACCTTGTGGAAAGTGGGGACTACCAATACATAGTTATTACTTTTGTAGACACTTCTGACATGAACCCAGACAGACTGCTGGCCTACCTTAAGTAGGCAGATTCTAGATGGAGCAAAAGGCTTCACAGATACTCCTGTCCCAAACAGTGTAAGTTACTAGCACTGTAGAACAACACTACTTGAATTGCACCCAGAAACAAGCTCAATTCCCATAGTATTGGCATTACATGACAATACTGGGCTGTTCCTGTTAATAACACTATAGCTGCATTTTATACCATGTGACGTTTCCAGGTGATCTTCAAGGGCAGCCCCACATAGACCTAAATTTCAGTAGTCCAACCAAGTGGTAAGAACGGCATGAGTGACTGTTGCCTGTGCTTCTGATGAGCCATAACTGATCCATCATCTAATAGCTAGGTAAAGGCAAAGATCACAGTCCCACCTGCTGTTTCAGCAGGAGCTATGAGTTCAGCAGAAGAGACAATCCTTTGGCTTCAGTTGTTTTTTGGATTAACACCACTGTATCTTCTTTGGATTAAGTTTGTCGCGGTCCAGGTCACAAATTTTCCTGTATCTCTCATTTGGTCTGAGATAGAGATAGTATTATATCCAAACTACTCTCTAAATGATTTCGTGTAAATGTTAAGGATGGGGAAATACTCAAGGACTGTGTTACTGGACTGCTGGAATACCCACAGGCTCAATCTTTCTTATCACACATCCCTCCGTCGAAACCACCCACTCAGGAAGGAATGGAACCATAGCAGAATGGGGTCCCACAACCCTCACTTTCTACAGGTGGAAGAAGAATGGCTTTGAGGGACAGGAGGCAGAACGGCTAAACAAGGAACAGTCACATGAAAGGGGCCTGAGTCCTGGACAAGAATGCTTTCACAGAACTCTACTTATCTCTCTGCTTATTATTTATTCCTTTGCCTTGCAAACGTTTTATAGCTGACAGTGCAGTTTTCAAAGAAAAATGTTTTTGGGGTATAGTTGCTCAATCTGATACCATATAGCTGAGCTAGTTTTTTCTTTTGCCTGGGAAGATGTAATTGGGTTAGTGAGTTTTAGCTTGGCCCTGCAGAAGCTCCTACAGTTTCCATCCCAAACCCAATCCTGGAGTTTATGGATATGATGGAATGCAGCAGGCTGAATCCATAGGAAAAAGGGGCTGTTGCATTCCAGAGGAATAAGAGGCAGCTCCATTTAGGATCGGGTAGTCCTTGACTTACAACCTTTTGTTTAGTGATCGTTCAGACTCACTATTAATATTCATAAATCTTCATCACATGACCATGCAGATACAGCAATGGTCGCAAGTGTGAAAAATGGTCACAACTCACTTTTCTCAGTGTTGTTGTAACTAACCAAATGATTGTAAGCCGAAGATTAGTATACTAAGCAAGACAGGTTGCTGATTCACTAGAAATGAACTGCTATTTATACTCCATATTAAGAATACAAACACAGACCACTAATGTATAACTCTTTCCTCATACACTATATCAAAGTGACCAGTTCAAAAGGAAAAGCCCTCTGTGAAAAAAATCCGGCATAACTTACTGTCTTGCTTAGCAACAGAAATTCTTGTTCCAATTGTGACTGTGAATCAAGGATTACAGAGTTCAAAATAAACACGTTCACCTTGCTTAGCTATCATTAGGTTCAACTACAAAAGATAAACTAGTTAATTCTCATATTCATATAAACCGTCTACTTCTTACACAATTCCACTAGCATGCAGCTTCATGCAATGTATGGTCCTTAATTAATAAATGGTTATACAATAAACTACTCAGATAAATCATTTATATGGCCTGGGTTAATTTTTAGCTTTCCCTGTGCAATCACATCTAAAAAATACAGAACTGCATCGCATTGGCTAAAACCCACCCAAACTGCTAGAGCAGCTAGGTGAAAAAAACAGCAGATCCCTGACTAGAAAGGACAGATATATAGATATACCACAGCTCCTTCATGGTACAAGCAAACTGCCAAGTATCCTTAACTCATAAAAATGAGGAAGAAACAAAAAGTTTACATTCCTGCATGTGCATACAGAGCTCCACACAGCTGCTCCTGGCACCGTGGAAAAGCCGAGCTGCTTTATGGAGCTGCAGACGAGGCTCACACCCCTGGGAACTCTAATGTACTGTACAGCCTAAATCAGACATGTCAAACACAAGGCGCGAAGTGGTTTCATGTGGCCCGCGAAGCCATCCTGGAAACAGTGAGGGAACGGCCCCCACTGCCTTGGCCCTGGGCCAGAGACCCTCCTTCTGCCAGAGACCCTCAGATCTGTCCCACTCCTGCCCAGGCCACCATAGACACCCTTGATGCGAACGATATAGAGCTGGCCATGGCCACCCAGTAGGCCATACGCACTCTAGCCACGCCCACCCACTAGGCCACGCCCACCCTGGCCACCCCCACCCGGCCCCCTGAGGGCAACCGCAATGCTGATGCGGCCCTCAGTGAAATTGAGTTTGACACCCCTGGCCTAAATAGTTAGCACCATGCTAGAAGCCACTTCAAACAAACCAATTCTACAATCAGTGCAACAATAACAACATGCAATATAGTTTTCAAGGAAGTTGTTTCAAAAATCTGATTTATACCACAGAGAAGCAAAAAGCCACTACAGTTAGCATCCCTAAAAACTATGAAAAAGGAAATACTTAAGGGGGGGGAAAGAATTATAGAAGGTAATCATCATTCTTAACAAGGACAGACAGCAAAGTGAAGTACAGCTCTTCTCCTGTACAAATAGTTTTAATTTAAAGTGCTTCAAACTAAAATACTTTTAATGCAATTTGACTGAACTGGAAATCAGTTACCACTAGACAACCTGCGACCCACTGGGTCATAATTTCACAGACATTTCCCTACCTAAACAGAGAAACAGAATGACCACAGGTGGGCAAAAAAGCAGTGGGAGCAGGAGTGACTCTGCTGGCCTTCCCATTGATTTTCCTAGTGGAAAGATGGCAGGGAGCATTGGAACTGACAATCAAATACACAGCAGCACAGCAGCCGCCGCAACTTTGTCAAATTACAATTCCATAGGTCCTGGATTTTGGATACTGTAATGGAATCTGTGGATGACCTTAAAAAATGTGGGGAAACAAAGAGAGGCAGAAGCCCCCCAGTGATTTTGCTGTCAAAGCAGCTCAGGAAAGACTGGCCATAATGGACTAAGCAGTTGAAAGGGGGAAGGCTGTACTTTCAGACTTGCAACCTGCTGTTAATGTGGCTTCATAATAAAATAGAATTAGCTCATATAGTCATTTTTTCTGTCTGGTTTTATGTGGGCTGAAAAGACACATTTCATATGTTAGCCCAGGGGTGTCAAACTGCTGGCCCGTGGGCCAAATGCATCATGCCAAAACTGCGCCCATCCCGTTGCCAGCAATGGGGAAAAAGTTGCGATACATCATGGCACGTCACGTGATGTTGTGAGTTTTACACCCCTGTGTAAGCCCATTTGAGATGCGCTGATTCAAAAATTGTTGCCCTATGATGCACAATTTCACCCAAATGAACTTTACAAACTATGCAAGAGTTTACTAGTAAATAGATACAGTATTTGTGATAATTTTCAAAGAAATAACTTTAA
This sequence comes from Vipera ursinii, assembly GCF_947247035.1. NCBI lineage: Eukaryota > Metazoa > Chordata > Lepidosauria > Squamata > Viperidae > Vipera > Vipera ursinii. The sequence continues at coordinate 225,034,830 of NC_139513.1, forward strand.
AGAATTAACATAACACACATTTCATAACTTCAGTGATTAAAAAAACAAGTGCAACTATGTAAATGAAACAATCAAAACAGTAAACACTTCAGCAAAAATAGCTTTTTAAAAGCAAAAGCTTTTAAGCAACCATTGACCACAATGTGTTAAAACCTGTTTGAGCAAATAAGCTTTCAAAGCCATGTAAACACATAAAAGAGAGAAAGAGCACCCAGGGCATCGATCAGCATGCCAGAATTTCCCAGTTTTTACTATTATTTCTTATATCTCAGGCGCAAACAGACTATACTCTGAGTCCAAAGACATGCAATCCCTCCATGACTACTCATTTTATCCCATAGTTCTTTGAAATTAGTAACATACTATACTTACTCTTAATTTCAGAGAAGGGAATCTCCAAAGGATTACACAGTGAAAAACCAACACCAATCCTAACACTTGTACAGACACCATTGGCAACAAACAATAGATACAGATATACAAAAAATATAAATGATTCATTGGAAGGCCACCCAACTAAATATCCACTGCGAGGATAATGAAGAATATTGAACTTCATTTACTTGAACCTAGTCCAAGCATCAGGCCAAAGGATTTATGATCAGGAGCCCTTCCAAGAAAGAAGGAGCAGAGTGATGAAACTAACTTTGCACAGGGTCTGTTTTTACCCAGGGTCTCTCTAGCATATGTAAAAAGTGCTTGGTTTGATTCAAAAGCCAAATGGAAGTCAATATTCTCTCTTGCTCTTCCCTCCCATGCCAAAACTCCACCCTGCAACTTCTAACCAAGATTACAGCTACCGGCCTCCAGCTATTCTCTACCATCACAGCTAGTTAAGGTAAAGTTTCCCCCGCACATGCATGCTAGTCGTTTCCAACTCTAGCGGCCGGTGCTCATCTCCGTTTCAAAGCCGAAGAGCCAGCGCTTGTCCGAGGACGTCTCCGTGGTCATGTGGCCGGCATGACTAGACGCCAAAGGCGCACGGAACGCTGTTACCTTCCCACCGTAGTGGTCCCTATTTTCCTACTTGCATTTTTACGTGCTTTCGAACTGCTAGGTTGGCAGAAGCTGGGACGAGTAACAGGCGCTCACTCTGTTACGCGGCACTCGGGATTCGAACCACCAAACTGCCGACCTTCTGATCGACAAGCTCAGCGTCCTAACCCACTGAGCCACCGCGTCCCTACCATCACAGCTAGCAGAAGGAATTTTACCTTTAGAGGATAGCTTCTGCCACAAAACAACTATTTTATTTGGGAAATGG